>NC_084974.1:14795109-15022146 GCF_963691925.1 Scomber scombrus
CACACACACACACACACACACACACACACACACACACACACACACACACACACACACACACACACACACACACACACACACACACACACACACACACACACACACACACACACACACACACACACACACACACACACACACACACAAACCTGTAATATATGTACTGTAATTGTATGTCGGCATGCAAACACGTAGACACACACATGTGCTGTACTCTGTATCTACTTTCTTAGACAAGGAACACACAAGCACATATTTGCAGAAATGGACAGAAAGTGGAAAACAGACCGTAAGACACATTAACAAACATCCTCTCCTTGTGTCTGCTCGTCTGTTAAAATCACATTTTATAAACAGTGTCTACTCAGCCAACCCTATCTTGTAGAAATGACTTACTTTTATTTTAAATATGTTTTAGGGGGAAACATTTTTTGTAAGAAAGTGCTATGTTACTGTACCACAAGTGGTCAGGATCAATGGTTAAAGTTAGGGAAAGGTCATGGTTTCAGTTAAATGTTAATGAAATACACACATCCTGTCTCATGCCTCTGGTCACTGTTACCTTTTTTCCATATTTAACCAAAACCGCGATCTTTTCCTAACCTTAGAGAGGACGTATCATGCACATTTATATTCTGTGGTTCTACTGGAATATCTTTACATGATTTACAGTTTTTAAAAAAAACTCTTATTCATCTCTTAGTGGCTCTTTATGCAGCCCCTCAGTTCAGCCTCTGTCTGAAACAGGCCATTTTAGCTGGCCAGCTTCCTGACGCTGTGTCTCAGTAGACTTTGCCAACTCAGGAGACTACATAAATAAATGTTGGTAGTAGGATTTTGCTCCTTATTGCCATTCTTTACTCAAAATGTAAACTTCTCAGATACAATTGTACATGTTTGATTTCAAATCCAATCTGAAATTTGCTTGTGGACATGATCAACCCACAAAACAACCTTAGCAGTAGTTTATGGGCATGCACAAACAATCTGACATCAGTTTAAAAAGAAAGAGGGAGTAACTTTGCAAACACAAAGCATCCAGAGCAGGCTGCAGCCTTAGATTTTGACTTTCAGAGAGCATTTCTGCATTTTTTCATTTAAGTTTTGGAACTTTGATCATATTTAACACAGACATCCATAATCATCATAACAGTATCACTGAAAATCACAAAAAAAGTGATATGTCTCCTTTGAATGAGCAGTTTCGTCTAAGTACTTTTTGCACATAGGTGCTGTATAAACATTTTGCAGCTTGGACAAAAAGTCATTATAAATTTGTCTTCATGGAATGCTCTGGTGGTCGAGTGGTTAGCGCGCATGCCACATAATCGCAGCGTCCCTGGTTCAAATCTGGCCGGGGACTTATGGTGCAGGTCATTCCCTTCTCTCTGTCCCTGTTTCCTGTCGGCCTCTCTGCCAGCTACTGACTGAATAAAGCCCAAAATAAGTCTTAAAAAAAGTAAAAGTTTTTAAAGTAATGCAGGCAGCAATAAGCTGCAGTGTTGTCTCAGCAAACACCAAACTCATCCAATCCACCTATATGTTACTACATTATTTTAATGATGTTCAGGATAGTTGTGTAATTCACTTCCCCATCCAGTTGATAATTATAGAACATCTTCATCTCTAAAATCCTTCTTCAACATCACTGAGACTCAGAACAAATGTGTTTTTTCAATGAACTCATTTTGACATGTCACAGTCGGAGAAGCACAGGTGTAAATGATTAAAACAATGATGGCTGAATTCCATTTAGCTGCTTCTGCCATCGTTAGTGTTATTAGTAACACCTGTGCTTTTTGTAATACAACAAGTCAAAACATCTGCTGTTATAAAGGCTGATCGTGACAATCTTGGACAATCACTGTGATATTCTTATTCAACCTTGACAATCAGCAAGTGATCATTTCCTATTTCCTTCATCCAAAGAGAAAAATACATTTTTTATCCTTGTCCTTTTTCCCCCTACATTGCTAATCAGGTCTGCATGTGTTACACTGTATGAAACCTCACAGCGGAAGGTGTGCCAGCACAGACCAAGTCTGGCATCTGGGTTTGCTAGCACCTGGTTTCTAAAATATACACTGACTTTACTAATAGTGTATCAGATGGTACAGGAGCTCTTTAAACAGCTGCTCAACACACAAAGCCAAAAGCACTGATATAAGACCAGACAGAGTTAAAAACAGATGAGGTATGAGTGCGTACGTGTTGGAGATTTTGAATATTTTTGGGCAATATATTCATTTTTATGTTTTTTTATGTGATGTTTTGACTCTTTTTTGTTATATATTTGATTTGACGTATTATTCATTATTGTTCTGTTCTTCGAGATGTATGTTCTTATGATTCAGTTTTCATTCTGGGTAGGTTGGAGGATTAATTACACCTCATCACAGAGTATTGCTATGTATTATATATGGGTGTGGTAACCATTTTTAAAAATATTATAACCTAAAAAATATTTTAAAATAAGAACTTTGTTAACTGGAATGCCTCCTGCATGTTCCAGCTGAGTTCTCATATTTTGGATCCACAGAGAGACAGGAGAGAGTATAACAGTGTGTGCGTGCGTGCATGTGTGTGAGTGCTGAATTACTGAATGAATTTGTGCAGCAGCAGTAGTAGTTCTGGAACGTGTTGGTGGGAGCTTGAATGAAAGACGAGTCCTCCCCTGTTTAAATGTCCTTGAGCAAGATAATGAATGCATACTGGCTTATTGGATGCTCTCTCTCCCCCTCTCTCTCTCTCTCGCTCTCTCTCTCTCTGTCTCTGTTACACACAGATACAGACACAGATACACACACACACACACAAAGGGGATCCATCGATGCCACTTCAACGACCTTGTCTTCATCTGCAAACATGATATCACTGAAATTGAGAGGGGGTGTGACCATGAGACTCCCAGTTTCATTTTTTTTTCTTCCATTCCTCATTTTATTTGCATTGGTGCATATTTTATTTTGTATTTGCTATCATAATTGTGGGTTTTATGCTGTTTTGATGCATCAGCTATTATCTGTGTCTGATTATTTAATCTCATGATCTGGCATCCGGTTTTTTGTTTGCTTTTTTTCTCATTTAGAGCAGGTTTTGTTGACACCCACATTGGGTATTGATAGCTTAGTCACATAAATTCAAAGAAAAGAAAAGAAACTTTGGGCACAACCTGCAACTGTTGCACATACAGAACCACATTTCAGTCAAAGAGATGTACTTTAAAGAAGAAACGATGGCACATATGTATTAAACTGAGAATGAAGAAATGCTCTGAAGAGCCGACCAGCGAATAATGAAGAGACTTCAAGTGTATAAGCATTAATAATTCATTTATTGAGCCACTTGTTCCTACTTACTGTAAAGCCAGGGAGTAACCTTTAAGTCCAGGTAAAAATAAGTACATTTGAAGCACATTATCTTTTTAGGTGCTAATTCAAGCGCTAGAAAAATCAGATTCACTGTTTTACTCTCTTCTTTAAAGTGTGGCATTCCTCCAGTAATGCATAATAGTGTACAATTAGTACATTATTTTAAAGCATTCTATGACCTGTCTAAATATAAGCACAATGACAGTGGATTTTCATTTCATTTTAAGAAGTACGCTTGATGCATTTAGGTCTCGTCACACTTTTTATTACATTTTTACTGCTGTAGTATTCAAGTATACTTCAATAAGTATACTAATAGTCAATATATTAATGGGGTCAATAGCACAGTTAAGTGCACTCATTTGTAATTATTATTAATGATAATAATTATGCATCCTTAACACATAAAGGATATTGTCAGTATGTTGAACATAGTATACTTTAACTACATCAATCATGAGATGTAAGTATATTTATAGCTCTAAAGTGTTTGCAACTAATCACACGTATCTTTGAAGCAGAAATAGCAAATAAAATGCAAGGATTTATCTGCCCCACTGTCAAAGAGCAAAGACATTTTTACATTTTCTTACATGTTACCTCTTCTTTTAGTTTTTCAAAAAGTAGAGTTTATCTTATCTACAATCTTATGTTGCAATGAACACATCATTAATAGTAATCTCTAAAATACATGGATATAAATATGAAAAGTGGATGAAATAATTAGAGAAAGCTGTCTGAAATGGAAACAAAAATAAAAAGATACTGGAGAAAAGTAGCAGGAAAGAATTAAAGTCAATGGACACTTGATAAATTGTTTTTATTCTTAAAGTGAGAATAGGTTTATCCAAAACTTCACCTTTAGCAGTTCGACACATGTTTCTATAGTCTTATTGGTGAAATGGTGGAAAGGGAGGATGGGTTTGTGTGACTCAGTGGGCAAGAGAGGAGGCCAGAGAGAGTGATGCCATGAGAAACGCACAATCACACACACACAGAAACACATACTGTATATACTCCTCAACCTCTCTGTCCAAAAACAGTGACCTCAGGACAAAGGAATGAAATCTTATCGCTGCAAAAACTCACTTTGGAATTCCTCACTGGTGAATGAAAAAATGTCAGACCCTGTTTGTGCCAATGTGTCTGTGTATAGTCTGCTGCTGTGTGTGTGAGTACGTGTCCGTCTGTTTCTCTTTCTGTGTACATTCATGCAGGATGTGTGGCCTTTTCAGTGGAGTGGATTCCTTCATGTGAACATCTAATGAAATTTTGTCTTTGTGTACCTCGCCTTTCTCTGCTCTCCTCTTTGACATCCATTCGTCCTTCCCAGCGAACAACACTCACAAATCATCCTCTTGCCTTTTTCTTTTTTCTTTTTGCAGTGTCATTCCCCTCTATGGCCTGACTCAATGTCTAAAAACAGCAGTGTGTCTAAGTATTTACTGGAAGGATCAAACAAGCAATATAAACACTTTTCCTCACTGTGTTGTTGTGTCTCTTACGTATGTATTTAATGGTTACTGGCCCCCTCAGATGTATAGTATCTGTTAATATTTACTGCAAGACTGTGTTCATCTCATCCCTACAAACTCTAAGTGCAAATAAACAGTGTAGTCACGAGGGGGTAAGCTCCCCGTATGAAAAGTAAAGCCAATGCGGAAGTGCCTTGAACCTGTATTCATTATCCTGGCCAACAGGGCTCTGGTTGCAAAAAGTGTGATTATATGGATCTCTATAAGAAAATAACGTACTTCTCACTTGTTTTATTACCTCAGTAAACACTTTCCTAATAAGTTTTCTGGTCTCAATTGCTAGTTTTAAGTCTTCTTCAATGCAGCATGGTGTTCAATTTGTAAATTATGTTCCCATTTAAAATAGACAATAAAGCAGCGTATGCTTTAGGGCTGGGTACCTTGTGAAGTTGCAACCACTGCAACATTGATTAAATAACATAACCATAGCATAACCCCAGATTCAGAGAGATATTTGTGTGCCACAATTTCGTAGTCTGTTTTCGGTTCATGAAAGTTAATTGTAAAATTAAAAGCACATTAAAAAGCACATACCTCCTCATGAACAGGTGACATTCATCAGGTTGAAACAAGCATTTACGACAATTTCAGGCAGTTAAAAATGTTTGTTGAAACCAACTATGGACACTCATATGAGCAGATCTCACAAAGAAAACAGAGAGATTTAGGAAACACAAGTACCAAAATGTTTTTGCATGAGGCGCATATATATATATATATATATATATATATATATATATATATATATATATATATATATATATATATATAACTGCTTTTGTGGCCTTATCCAACTAACACCAACACCCACCCCGTCTTCAGTGCGATTTATATATATATATGTATAAATGCTTCACTCTGGAAAAAAGCATCATCAGTGAACATAATACAGGCAGCAATTACATTTGCCAACGCAATATAAATGGGAAAACAATTTATAAGGATATAAACACAATTTCCCGTAGCCTGGGCTGCAATAATCCACCACAGTCTGCACAATGGCATAATTTCAAGTGTGAGTCAAGTGTTTTCAAGTTTAAGCAAACATACAGACTTAGACCTTTGCAGATTTGAGCAATGAGCAAAAATGAAATGGCAACTAGTCGACTGGTCTGAAGTAGATTCAATTAAAGTTGTATTCAAGGCAAATTATGTGAGAACACTTTTTAGTGATGCTACTAGCCAGTTTTCTAAAGAAGCCAAATTACCTTTGTCAAAGTAATTTATGTTACACTTACAGTAATTTCTACCAGGTGCCTTTGATTTTTCATTATTGTATTGAATGTTGTTTGCACGGTGGGTCCTGTGAACAGGGAGTCAATAAATCTGCATTTGAGTCTGAAATCTAAAAACATCCAAACCATTATAGCTTACTGTCATTTCCAGTCCTGTCTCTGAGGAACTTTGGTATCTTGTTTGAAGCTCAGTTTGACTGGGTTATGTGTATTTTAACTGAAGTTCATGTTGAAAAATTATTCACTGCAACAAATCGGAGTAAATCCAAACTTGTTGTGCACAGTATGATCTATAAATAATTCAGTTAAGTCTGCACAGTTTCATACTTTGGTTACATGTCAGAGGCATCTAGAAGTTAATTTTACCTCTCGCAAGAAAAACAATGCACACAATGAAGGTAGATGAATTGTTGTGAAAGACATGATGGCTCTGGCTCTTCATGTTCATCAGTCGGGTTGTGTCCTGGTGAAGCATCAATCATGTTTAAGTGTTTGTGCATCAATCTTTGCTTTTTGGGGGCTGTAGAGCTTTTCTCTCATGACTCACTTCGCTCCGTGACGTGCTCTTCTCAGGAAAATTAGATTTTGGAAAAAGACTACAGACAAGCCAGTCATTAAGCTCCATTGTTTCTGTAAGTTATGTAAACAACTTATGTTGATGTTTATCAGTGTCACTTCACTGTTTAAAGTTTTATAACATAGTGTCATTCATTGATAAGTATTTGTTGTTTTCCAAATGATCTGCAAGGCTAACTTTTAAATGCCTGCAACACTCAAGAGCTGTTCTGTAAATAATCTGATTCTTTTGTTAGTGTTTCAATTCCTCGAAATAAAGTGATTTTCTCATTTGCACTGGTTTATATTCGGTGGTTTGGTTTGGTTACTCAGTTTCCAGCTGTAATCATTGTTATCAACTATCCTGATGAAACTAGCCTCATTCATTTACACTAAAGCAGACTTTCTGACAGTTTTATCATGTTGGGTCTCACAAAGGCTTGACTTGAAGATGCAAGGCTTGAAGGTTTCGGCTGTCACAAATCTCACAAATCACTCAGGCACAAAGCACTTGTATCTATTGGGGGGGAGGGGGGACTCAATTAGGAAACCATGGTATTGACTCAGGACTGTTGTTACCACTTGAAGTTACCATTTGAATGTGGTAACTTTTACTTACTTTGCTGCTAGATATCAAATATTTCAGTGAGTGGGAGGATGACATGCGAAAATGGCCTGAAATCACCTAAGAGGACCATTTTAATTACTATTAAATCATATTATCATTATTATTATTACATTAGTATCATTTTTCTGTTTAAGGCAGCATTCATTTTGACAGGACCAAGCTTCTGGCATTATCTAGCTTGCTAACGGTTAATGGATAAAAAACAATAAAGCAAACGTACTTGTTCCCCTCATTTCAGCTGATATTTAGGTTTCAGAGCTAACGAACGTTAAATAAAGATGTGTAACATTACTGTTTGACATTCCTGAACACCAACAGTCAGCAAGTCCATGCAATTTTTATAACAGTCTTCAACAATTCAACTGTTTCCTACCGTCAAAAGTCCCAACCAAGGAGTCACTGACCACTTCCCAGGCAGAGCAGAAATCAAACGCACCTATCTGAAAGGAACCCCCTCTCAGCTGAAATCAATCAATCCACTCAAATGGCTGTATATGTTGCCTTCTTCCCTTTGTTTGTCCTTTTTGACACCAGCCATGTGTTATGTGCTTCACAGCTTAAATCACACACATATTTTTAAAATAAAATAAAACAGTTATGCATTTTTCTGATTCCGATATTCCAATGCTGATTAAGCAACCTCTAGCATCTTTTGCACTTAATGTTTTAATGTATTTTGATGTTCTTGTTTAAAAAAATTACATTTTATGGTGTAACAACACTGCGGTTAAGGTCTGCTTAACTTTGGACATAAAAATCATTTTGTTTTGGGAAGTAAAAGTGATGAATCTGACACTGCTGACAAATAATCGCACATCCACTCTAAAATTGAAGTAAAAATACAAAAAGATGCAAAGCAGAAGCATGCTAGTTCAGGCAAAGAATAAGGTGAATAAGAAAACTGAAGTCATCTGGCCTTTCTGTCTATTTGTCTCAGAGTCGGTGGCCTGTTGCTGAACATTTTTTCTGTTTAATGATCTGGTAAACTTTGCTCTTACTCCCCCAGTTTTTCTTTATGAGTCGTGCATTTGACTCCACACCTTGTGTAGCAGAGCTGTTACAAATCTGAGTGGAGTCATGTGACCTAACTCCAATTAAATATTTCTTTACGTTTTTTAATTTTACACTTCAAGGGATAAATAGACTAATAAAGTCCCATATTACCACTGTTTAAGTATTTACTACACACACAAACACACTCTTGAATATGTGTGCATGTGTTTAAAGTTGTTACTGCAATTGCTATGAGGTACAGTCACGAAGTTTACTGGCCTCCTTCCCATCACCACTGAATGATTGATGACCATGTTGATTGATAAGTAATTATCTGCGACTATTTTACTGAAAGAGAAAAAGAAGCGAAGAGTTAGTTGAATGTTGAAGACATCCTGAAATCCAAACACCCCTCCTCCTCTCCTGTTGAGGCCTCGCACTCTGTGTCCATGGAGGGATGGAGCGGTACAGAACAGAGGTGGGAACACTGGGATGCAGGATGGATGAATGGCTTGTTAAGAGGGCGGTGAGGTATTACTTTAAAAGTTCTCTCCACCCCCGTCGGAAGTCAGCGGGACAGGCAGCAGACGGCTTTTCCAGAGGATGGGAAACCTGGAGGCTGGAATTGCTGCTCATTTGGAGAAGGCAGTTCAGTGAACCCAAGACTGTAGCTAAACTATGAACACTGAATATGTAGAGGCTTTTATTAATTTTTACACATTTACAGAACACGTTAAAGACACCATACAGTTGTTTTTTGTACATGTTTCAGTTCATTTGCACAGTAACATCCAGTTTTATCCCCTTTTTTCTGCTTATGTAGCTTTTCTGGGTTGGAAAAATCATTACATTGAATCTATATACTGGAAATACTGACATATAATGTTATTTTCAAATTAAAGACTATATGGCTGCTTCGTATCATAAGATGGAATCATTCTCCAGTGTTTTGAAAAACATCCAACATTCTGTTGGTTTAAGCAAAGTTGGGTGGCATAGTATGAGTTTGTAATGACTGGTGGGTCAGTATGGGGAGACGTTAACTCCGATTGACATTACTGCTGACCATATATTTATAGACTGAACTTCCAAGCAATTCAGTTTCAGTTTATGTAGCATGAAAACAACTTGAAGTGACAACACTTGCTTGAGTTGAGCAATCCATTACATTACGTTGCTTTTATTGTTTTATGTTATCATGGTAATACAGCTGGAAACAGGAAGTATAATTACTCAGTGATGCTTTCAAGGGTTGGTGAGAAACTCTGACATCCACAACAAGAAAATTACATAAACATTTTCACACCATATATTTTAGCATACACTTTTTGTCCAGATTTGCAGTTTTCAAGACAGTCCCTGTTTGACACAATAAAATCAGCTTTTATTGGTCACCCTTATTTAATTTCTCCAGAAAATTTTGAGTGTCTACAGTTAGATTTTTTTCCACAGCCCACTGAAAAGAATAGGAAATGGCTGCCTGGAAGGTAGGAAATCAATCTCAAAACTTAGACTCAGACTGTACTTATGGTTAATGGTGAGGAGTAATAAACAGGATTCTAAATCGAAATGTTGTAATGCTTAAAGGGGACATATCATGCTTTTTCTGTTATTTATATACTGTTATGTTGTCAGATATCCTTGTTAAAGTCAAAGTTCTAAAACTAAAGAAGGCTTCAGTGTGCTCTGAGCTCTTAATTTGCAATGTTACCTCTATGTCATCCTTTGTTGCTAAGGTTATGGCTAAGGTTGCATATTTCAGATCAGATTTTACTCAACATGTATGTATTTTAGAAGTTTACATTTCAAGTAAAAAACAAGAAAAAGCAGTGAAATCTGACCTCTGTTGTTCATTTACGTAGCGTCTAGAGCCACCAGAAGCTAAGGATTCAGAACAGATTGGGCTCCTCGGGAGTGGGGACTTAAAGAGACAGGAACTAAAACAGCCTGTTTCAGACAGAGACTGAACTAAGGGACTGCCTAAAGGTTCAGTATAAGATAAATAAGGATTTTTTCAATTGTAACTCATGCAGGATATTACAGTAGAGCCCCAGAATATAAATATAAACCTGGAAAAGTGCATGGTACGTCCCCTTTAAAGCATCCAAAATATGCCTTAGAATAGGCCGTAGAATTGGGTTGAATTTGTAAATGTCAACGAAGGTCAAGCCCCCTTAATAGTGAAGTAAGGTGTGCACCAGTCATATATCTCCTTTTTAAGAGCAAGATTGTAATGAAAACCTGTGAATCAGAGGCCGAATACACTGACCAATACTTAACCTGACTTGTATTTACGGTGGTAAACTGACCCCAGGAGCAAAATTCGGTTTTCACTTAAAACCCTCCTCAAGGAGGTCAAAGGTCAGGGTCGGTCGGAACAGGTAGGAGTTCAGGAGGTATGTTTGCTGACAAGAGGGTTTTATCCTTATTGAAGGTCATGCCCTGTCCTCACGAAACCTTCCAGCCAGGCAGTTCATTGATCTACAGATTAGGTGTTTCAGTTCACTTGAGATCTGAGATCCCAAGTGAGATTCATTGATAAATGTGCAAATGCACAATTAAATACATTTTTCACATTATTTAATTTCATCTTTCACATCTCAAGAACTAATTTACTTAAGTCCCATGTTGGATTACACCCTGTCTGTCAGGGAATGCAGTAAAATAAATTCCCCAAATCAGAAAAAGGGTGTTTCGAAGAGATAACGAGTTTGTTTGTGTGTAAAGACAATTACTCAGCCTCGGGATGAATGAGGTCTGTGGATGAGTTTTTTTTTTTGTTTGTTCGAGAGTGGACGGGAAGAGCAAGTGGAGGGGACAGAGAGGAGGAGCAGAGGGAGGTGGGCAAGTGATTGTCCAGATGAGATCTAATATGTGAGACGATGCATCCTAAAGAGACGTTTTCTCATGGGCCCACCCCATGAATACAAATTCACTCACCACCCGCTCTCTACTAGAAGGACAGATGCACCTTGCTTCAACGTGTAGTGGAGAAGTACAGTCTACTTTTTCTCTTTTTTTCTTTTTTTAATATCGACTTCCATCCAATCACGAAACCCAACTGTGGTGACTTCATGGCAGCTGTTATGAGTCATCCATTCATACCTTTGTGTTGTAACTGAATCTCTTTGCTCTTATTCAGTGTCATGGGGCCATGTATTTATAATGAAGGAGCGATTGTCTGCGAGCATGTTGGCCGAAAAGTAAAATGGTGCCAATGAAAGGCAGCAGGTGAGTTTGTTAAGAGGAGAAAATATGGAAATTAATCCGTCTGCTTCTATGTGCTTGACCTCAGGGTTCAACTGGAACCGGTTGTATATATGTGCATATGTGTGTGTATGCACATGTGTCTGAGTACATGTTTGTGTGTGCGTGAGGTGTGATTGCGTGTACATGTGAATGTCTGAGTGTTTGTGCATGTGTGTGTGTGTGCATGTGCGTGTGTGTGTGTCTGTGTGTGTGTGAGAGAGAGAGAGAGAGAGAGAGAGAGAGAGAGAGAGAGAGAGAGAGAGAGAGAGAGAGAGAGAGAGAGAGAGAGAGAGAGAGGAGAGGGAGAGCGAGAGCGAGAGAGAGAGAGAGAGAGAGAGAGAGAGAGATAACAGCTTGTAAATGTACTGGGGCCGGTCTTAGTGACATCACTATTTGGGGGGATCTGAGTGGCCAGGAAAGTCAATTAGAGTTGAACTGAGTTTACCAGCTGGACACTTAGTATAGCACAGACAAAAAGAAGGGGAAAAAAAGAGTGTGTGTGGATGTGTGTGTGGGAGAGAGAGCGAGAAAGAGAGAGAGAGGAAAAGGGGAGGAGATACAAAAGGGAGTAACAGAGTGGAGAGGGAGGGAGAGAGACATAGTAAGGAGGTTTAGGAACAAGAGGGAGTTGTTGCCAGACAGACAGACTGACTGACAGACAGATACTACTCATTTTCCTCCTGCAGCTTCCATGCACGGCGGCACCAGCGGTACAAGTGTGTTTCAAACAACCAGAGGTGGAAGTGCAGGCGACAGAGAAAGGGAGTTGCCTACGAGCAGAGGTCAGGCAGGCAAAGGGGGAAGCCGGTGGATGTTTTTAAGAGTTTGCTTATCTGACACTGACAACAGGATGAGAAGCTGAGTGAGGGAGCATAAAGGGGAAAACACACAGCAGGGCAAAAACATGGAGAGGGCAGCATTACCTGCACTGCATTTATATAGGAGACATAGGAGAAACAGGCACTGGCTGTCCTGAAAGAGGTAAAACAGAAAGCGAGGACATTTACAGAGAAAAAATAGTCCACTTTGTCCATTCTGTCCAAAGGAGCGGGAGCGAGAGCCGAGGGATCGTAACACTGGAGCTCAAGGATAAACCATGGACTCTGCATACATCCCACCACACCTGGACGTGAGTACCACATCCCTCTCACGCACTCAGACGCACACACAAGTGGGTCTGTCAAGCCACAGGCCACAGGAACTGCACTGCTGAAACCATTAGTCACTCTGGGGAAAACACACACACACACACACACTCATGCTCATGCATACAGCGCTGGCACACCGCGTTGCTCAATCAAAATCTTGTCCGGTAAGCAACTTGTCCAAGAATAATATGCCCATTATGAGTTCAAAGAGCATAACGTAACTCACCACGGCTGCAACATACACAGTATGAATTGGCCCTCAGTGGTAACGCTCAGTAGCTTTAATGTGAAAAGCAGAGGTGTGTTTTTGCTCTGTGTTTCACATCGGTTTAGCTGTCAGACACACAACGTGAGCAGTCTCAGTGTTCAGTAGTCACGGGTTTGATATGTCAGTATTTCCACTGATGCTTTTGCAGTGTTTTGCCTCAGCGGGGCCTCCTGTTAACCACAATGCACTTGTGACACCGAGACCTCCTGGCATCCCAGACTGAGGCATTCTCAGTTACAGCAGTGGGGAGGAAAAAAAGAGTGTGAATGAGAAAATGAAAGAGACAAGTTGAAAATACTTCTGACGTCCAAAGCCAAAACATTGTGTGTAGATAGCAGGTTGCAGTTTGTTGTGGAAGCAGGGACGTCTACTCCACTCCTGAATGTTCATGTGAGTGTGTGTGTGTGCCCATGTGTGTGCGTGCGTGAGTCTAAATCTTTTTCCAACTGCTTCAACATATTTACAACACAGCTCTTCCACTGTTATACATCTTGGCGTGTGTTTCTGCGTATGCATTAGCACTCACTCGGTCCGGCAGTTAGCATGTGTTTAAGTCGTGTACCTTTCTTAGCATACATGCATATGTGTGTGTATAACGGAAACACACGTTTGACGTCTGGGTCATTAGCCAGCTAATCGGACCAGCTGGGATGAATTAGAGCACTGTTCTAATAGAGTCCAATAAAACCACACAGCAGCCTACCTGGAATATTGTTCTAATGATTTCATCTGTTACGACTCAGAAAGCAGAATTATGACTCCACTCGCAACATTTTTTGACATTTTTTTACTCCGCCTCCATTAAATATCAACTCCACTTCTCAAAGTAATGCATTATTGACTAGTTAAGTTTGGGGAATATTGTGCAGTTGTAAGCTCACAGTCAATTATAGTCTATGGCATGCATGCTTGTTTTATAAGAGTGTAAAGGCCGCACCACAGTGGAAAAAGAGAGGTAGTGGATACAGATGTATCCTCAGAAGTGTTCTCAGGTGTGTGCACTGTACATCACATTTGGGCTCACGAGGCTGTCTGACATGACATATTTTCGAGCATTTGAGTAAGCTCAGAGCTAGAAAATGAACCCTGTGGCATGTGCGCTGCACGTATCATGTTCTGAAAGAATGAGATGGCAGCAAAGAAAAAAGAGAGCTGGAAGCGAGGGGAGAGAAATCAGGGAGAGTGAGAGGAGGAATTTGGGAAAAGAAACACGGGAAGAACAACAGGAAGGGAAAGTTGAGGGACCAGGCGTAACATGAAGACAGCGGCGATGGATAAATCAGCCGGCTGCGGTGACACTCCGGCCCTCAGTCCGCTGCACTCTTCCGCAAAAACACCATTCATTTAAGGCCTAGGAAAAAAAGACCAACATTAATGGGAGAGAAGGAAAAGGAGAGAGGGAGATAGGGAATGAAAAGGTGATTCAAAGACGCACAAAAATAGATATTTTTAACAAGAACAAGAGACTAAAAAGAAAAACATTGTACAGAAGGGAAATCAGAGGTTGGAGTAAAATAGAAGAAAATGATAAGGACAAAAGAGAAAACTGTAACATACTGTATAGCAACAAAGAGTACAAAGCAAAAGGACAAAGTTCAAGGAACGTAAAGAGGAAGGAGGAAGGGAAAAGGCAGCAGGGTTTGAAATAAACAGATAAAAAGAGGGACAGAGTAAGACACACAACAAAAGCAGGAGTTAGAAACGGACGTTGGTGGTCAGAGGTTTTAATCAGAGAGTTCAGAGAGACACGAGGCTAGCGGGCGACAATGCTCGTCTGCCGCACGCCAGGGTCACGCTACTGTCTGCTTAGGAGGTCAGGTCACATCTAATAAGTCTTATGGGCTACGCTGCATGCATGCACACATGGAGAAGATGCACAAACACTGCTGATGAATTCCAAACCTTAATCTCACCTTATCCCTCACCTATTTATCATATCCTTCGTCATCCCCCAACAACATTTGATTAGGACAGGTTCATGCCAAAGAGGGGGAAAAAAAAAGAGCGCAGTGGTAGTCAGGGATAAAAGGAGAAACTAATCATAACAATGTCAGTTTTTCTGGCTAACTGGAATGAGTCGACACGAGGGTGGGTGGCACCCTGATGCACATGACACATAAAGATGCTAAATTAGGCTCAGATCCTTTTTGCCCGGTTTAAATTAGATGGAGCCAGTCATAACACAGACACCCAGGGAGAAAAGAGAGACTGAATGTATGTCAAAGTGATGTAGGGCACACTGGCCTCCACTCACAGCATTTTTCCTCTCTTTTTGTGTCTCTCTGCTTCACGCAAGCCACGATGACACACCCTGTTGTGTGACGACTGAACCTTTGAACCACAGAGTAACCCAGGTGACTTTTGTAGGTGAGGAAAGTACAGGAGAGAGGTGGTGTTGTTGTCCTTAATCTGCTTTACAAGCCTCCACAGTACATGGGAGAGGCTGTCCACCAGAGTGTCTAATCTGTAATTGTCCTCTGCTGCGTTGCCTCAGGTGAAACAGCACTGGGTGGGGTTGCAAGAGTTTAATGGATAGCTAGCAACAATCCCACGCTTAGAAATGGCTTATTTTCCCAGGCATGCCCTTTGAACCACAATCCACATGGACAACACACATACACATGCATAAAAGCAGAAACACACACATATTCACACCTGTGCCCTCCTTTTAACCCCTTTTCTGACAGTGTGGTAAGATTAGCAGTCATTACAGTGGTGTTATGTGTCTGCACAACCATAAACACATCTGTTATCTCGCTGTAGAAGGTCTAATCGATTCTCTGTCCCTTAGAGAGATGAGATAAAGAGATAAGGGAAAGAAGGAGAGAGATATGGCAAACTCGGACAAGGAAAAAGATAAGTGAAAACTTATAAGTGAAAAGTTTAAAAAATATTTTTAGATTTTAAGTTAACCAGGCAAAAACATTGATACATGATTTTTGGAATTCAGTCTAGATTCTCTTCTCTCTTGTCAACTGGTTTTATTCCTTTTTCTCCTCTGACCGTTTTACACCTCACCTCAACCTCTGCAGGTCAAGAGGGTTGTTAACTTGCTGGTGTCTAATTACTGGCTCAGTTATTAACACCTGCACTACAGAGGAGCAGGGTGTTAGCCAGGTCGTAGGAGTAATTGTGTGACCCCTGTCTGTGGTCATGTTCCCGCACCGAGCAGAGTCATGGAGGGAGATCATGGAGGCTGAACACTTGTTTTGAGTCTGAAGCTGAAGCACTGTCGAGTTTTGCTAAAAGAGCACTTCTGTGGGGTTTCAGTCAGAATTTACTTTGCAGGCAAGAACAATTACTTAAACTTTCTATCCTAAACCATAAAAAGAGATCTTTAAAGAAATCAGCTTAAATAATTTGAGCATTCATGTTGACTGAATGGCGCTGATGTTACTTTAGGTTAGGAAAAAGAAGAGACGTCTATTGTGATGAGAGACCCTTAACAAACCATCAATTAATGTCAAAGCTAACCTGGAAACAGAAGAGATTTTTGGGCAATGACATTAGCACAGCATGAACAGGTAACCTAATCTAATTTGACTCAACACATAACAGATCATTATCGAACCCATATTTGATCTATTGCTCCACATGAAACACTAATAAAACCAGATCAGCCATAAAACGTGCCTCCTTATTTTGCATTTTTATCTTTCTCTGCAACTTTTGACTCAGTAAACAAGGTATTGTATTGATTGTGCAGACATCTTTGTACATGTTCACAGGCTTTAAATCAGGATTTAAAAAGCTACTCTGGTGATTTAGTATTGCACACCCATAAAGTAAGGCGATTTCCACAAGTCATGTTTAAAAAGCATGGTCAAAAGCAACAGAGGCAACAAAAGGCTCTATGTCCCAATTTTAAACTTTGGAAACTCCCTCCTGAGCCACAGAAGACAACTGTTTTCACAGAGTAATACTCTCCATGACAAGTAAACTTTGTGTTTAAAAATCAGTGAAGTAACCATTTAATATTACTTTTCAGTATACTAACATAAATATCCTTTCATATATCCTATCCAACCTCCAAAAGAAAGCGTAAATCTCTCCAAAGCAACACAAAGCTACCAGTTCCTTTGTCCACATTCATACGAAACGTACTATGTCCATATTCTTCTACAAGAGTGCAATTATCCTCCTGGTCTGCAAAAGTCCAAAATCAATGTGCAATAATCTCTGCAAAGTAAGACTGTTGAACATAGTTGATCCAAATGTAAATGAAGTGTTTGTCCCACCACAGAACCTGATATAAGACTAAACTGACACATGTTTCAACACATGGGTTAACATCAGACAACAACTAAATCTGAGTTATTAATGTTTTCTGAGGGTTTATTGAACGATTATAATGTAAAAAGCATTAAAACGCGCCCATATTTTATGTTACGATCACTTGAGGAACACCCAAAAGTCTGATTTGGCAATTAAAACACTTAAAAAAAATTGGAAGCTAATTATGCATTAAATGAAAAGATTTATGGCTTCTTTACTCACTCACTCTCACACACACAGACACACACACAGACACAGACACACACACACACACACACACACACACACACACACACACAAGTTATAGACAGATCCTGAACGATTTAGTACACATACTCTCCAGTGAGTTGAAAAGGACGTGAGAAGCAAAGTAAAACTAGTTATCTGTCATTTTGACAAGCCTCTACAACTCAATTACTCATCACCAGAGTCCACAGCCTTTGATTGATGCTTTCATACACAGAACTGTGATCTCTTTTGCAGGCAAACATGCAGCATGATTAAATTACAGATAGAGACGGTTTAATTAATCCTCCCAAGGTGTCCAAGGAGATATATGAGCTTTGGAGTTAAGAGGCTCTCCATAAATTAATAGAAAAACAAAGTAGTGCTGTTTGTACAGACACAAGTAACTAGAAAACAAACTTCATATGGATATGTGGGACAGTAACATTTTTTAACTTAAGCCACATGAAGGCTGAAGACTAATGAGAAACTACTGTGACCAGGAAGGAGAGGACAGCATGATATACAGAGTCCAGCAGCATCTCATGGGAGCTATCTCTTTTGCAGATTTCTCAACCAGTACTTTATATTGTGACATTAAGTTGTGTGATTTACATTGCTCCTGGATGAAACACGTATTGTGCACAAATATGTAAATTGAAAGGACATAAATTAAAGACAGAGAAATTGCTGTACAACCTGCCTTCACATGTATTTACTATTTCCCCTCTTCTTCTCTCCACCACATTTTGCCCTCTCCTGCCTTTCTCCCTCCAGGTCCACCATGTTCCCTGCTAACCTACTGCTCCTCATGGTCCTGCTGCTACCTCAAGCCTCGTCTGGTCGCCAGGGTGGAGACACCAGCGAGATCGACCATGACAGGGTACCCCCCACACCTTCCACTTTGTTGCCCCGACCAGCCGGTTCCCCTCTGGAGCCCAGCCTGGCTCAGACCATCCAGAGTCTCCTCCTAAGCCGGCTGGGCCTGCAGTCGCAGCCCGACCCTCGGCACGGAGTGCCAGTGCCCCGCTACCTTCTGGATCTTTACCGCTTCCACCAGCAGCAGTTCCATCTACTGGAGGACCCTTCCTTTAGCTTCCCCAGCCACCACATCCAGGAGGCCAACACAGTACGCAGCTTTCACCATACTGGTAAGATCACTGGCATAATGTGATGCTGTGAACCTTTCTATAAACATTTTGAATTGTAATTGTTAGAGGAAGGCCTTTGGACTCCATCTGTTTCAAGGAACCTGCCTGCTAAAGTCTTTTATCAGGCATTGTGGATGTACAAAGCTCCAGTTTATGACAGTAGCAGATGTGACTCGTTATATAATAATGTAAAAACACTAAATAAAATCCATCTGTGCACTCTTAGATAAGATGGGTTGTCACAATAATAACTTAAAGTCTTATTTCAAAACATGTATGAGGCTTCCTTGAGAGCTTATCTAATTATTGTATTAGATATATCTGACACAGAAGAGTTAAACAGAAGAGAACTTGACACTGCAGTTCTGATCATTGTTATTAGTGGGCCTCGGTCAAAGATTTGCTTTTTGGGCCCTTGGTGACATGCATCAGGTGAACACTACACTTACAACAAAAAATCTCTTCAAGACCTGCACCATAAAATTAGCTAATAATGTAGGACCCGCCCTAGTTGATATTGTACTTCAATGGTTTAAATGCTCTAATAAGTTTGTTCTTCACATTATCAACACAAATTGACATGCAGTAACTCAGAAGCTTTTATGGCACATGTGGCATTTGCTTGCATTGGTTTTGATACAATGAATTCAAAATACAATTCACAACGTAATAAGAGGGCACTAAAACCTAATTTAATAATTTAAACTACATGCAACCATACTGGCTATGGATGTTGCACAAACTGTATTTTTACCACCTTTAGAATGCCAACACATTTAGGTACAAATTATATCTGTTGATCAAACTACATTTAGGAACTTTATATTTTCTGCAATGAGGTAAAAGTTGGAACAGTGTTAACATGAACTACCCGTGTAGTGTTCTACCCTTGTATCTAATGTTATTGGTTGGTATAGGTCGACAGCAAATTTCCTCTTTTTGAAATCATTCAAGAAAGATGTGACAAATGACGAATTGGACTAATGTAGCCACTGTGTGTTTGTGTATTTGAGTGTAAGATGGATGCATCAAACTAAAGTCCCATCCCCTCTCGTTTGTCTTCCTCTTTCTCTCAGACCCCCTTGGAAACAGTCCTTCAGCAGACGATCGTAAGAGAGTGAACATCTCCTTCAATATCTCCTCCATCCCACAGGATGAGAAGGTGCTCTCTGCTGAGCTTCGGCTCCTCCGCAGTGACAGAGCCTCGCTGGGCCCTGGGCCCCATAGACTAAACCTGTACCTCTCTGAGCACCATGAGGACCCTGAACATGCTCTGCTTGAGACAAGGTTACTCAACACAGGCCTCCACAGTCATAAAGAAAGTGGCTTTTGGGAAGCGTTTACCCTAAGTGCAGAGCTCCTTCATAAAGCCCTTGCTGGGAGTGGCAGCCTGGGCTTCCTCTTGGAGGTCAGACCAGAGAACAGCACCGCCTCTCTCCATGACCAGAGTTTCCTCCCTGCTGCAGACAAGGAGGTGGAGGAGAAACACAAAGAGGCACACCTGAGGGTGTGCAGGTCTGTGGGGCAGGATGAGCACAGCTGGGCCCAGGAGAGACCTCTCTTGGTGACTTATAGTCATGACGGGCGTGGAGAGCCTTTAGTCAAACATGTCAGGAGGAACCAGAGTGGTGGCCAGAGGATGAGAGGGAGAAAAGGGACCAAAGATAGGACCAGGAGCAGCAGTAAGGGCCGCAATAGAGACCAAGCCTGGGGGAGGGCCAAGAAGACGGGGTATGCAGTGCCAGGCTGGGGAGGCGATAAAAGAGGGGTCGGTTGGAGTGAAAGTGGAAGGGTTAAAAGAAATGGAGGTCGTGCTGCAAAACTGAAACGCCTTTCCCGTAACAGATGCCGCCGTCATCCTCTATACGTAGATTTCAATGATGTGGGCTGGCACAAGTGGATCATTGCACCCAGTGGCTACGATGCCTACTTCTGCCTGGGAGAGTGTCGCTTTCCTCTGGCCGACCACATGAACTCCTCCAGCCATGCCATGGTGCAAACTCTGGTTAACTCTGTGAATGGAGCAGTGCCGCGGGCCTGCTGTGTCCCCACATCCCTCAGCCCCATCGCCCTGCTCTACCTGGACCCTCAAGACCGAGTGGTACTGAAGAATTACCAGGACATGGCGGTTGAGGGCTGTGGTTGCCGGTAGTGGGGTCGAGGACTGGGGCCCAGAGAAAGTCAGACACAGACAAGGAAGCATCGAGGGAACAGGAGAAAGACACTCAAGACAACTCACTGACGATTAACAGCATTAGCAATACGACGATGGCACCAGAATGGCATCTAAACTTTGTGTGACGTGTTGTTTATGCAGTATTTGAAGCAAGAGGTGGGGTGCATCTGTTTTTATGAATGGATATAGTGCCAGACTGTCCCTGACAAGCACCCTTACATCACAAGCTATTTAAAACCACAACAATAATGCTGAGGACTTATTATGCTATTGTTTGAATGTACTACTATCATTATTATTTAAAAAAAGAGACTTTTTTGTACATTTATTTTGCAGACATGAAGAAAATCCAAGTGATGGTTGTCTTGTGATTATACGTAATTCCACTGAATCGCGATTCTAACTTAAAAGACACATTATGTATTTAAATAGCAACAATATGGCATATTTAATCTTGAAAATATTTAAGATAGCTGCACTCAACAGGACATACAGCAAACTGAAAGCCTGCCTCCCACATTGCGTAAGTTATAGCTTTACATCTGTACAAATGTTAAGTGTATTGAATTAACCGTATGTGTTACTTCAGCTGCCCACTTAATCATTGCAGAAATGTTGGTGTACAACAAAAGATAGCAGACATAAGCGAAGTCGCCTTCACAAGCTCAACTAACCAGCCAGGTGAAAGCAATATGTATTGTAGCTACTGAATTGTGTAACAACAGGTGTCTTTGCTAGTTGTGTCTGCATGTGTCAAGAATTTAAAAAAGGACTGGGACTTTAGTGCCTTTCAAACAGGGGCTTAAAAAATGTTCTCTGCTGAGCTTAGTAATTGTTTTTCAGTGTCTTTTTTTCTGTCTGAGTGAAAACATTTAAGCAACATCTTGTAAAATGTTTGACAATATACCTCTAATAAACCGAGCAAACAGTACATGTGACTTTTCTGTTTTCTGCTTTTGTGACATTTGCTTCTCAAGTATTTTCACAGGCCAGTGAACTTATCACCATGTTTAGGAGGAAAAAAGGAAGCTGAAAGACCCACTGAGAGTGCAGATCAAAGCAGATGTGTGTGTACTGTATGTGATACTGTAGCTGAGGAAGTAGCTCCAACTTTTAATATCAATCCAGCTGTGAGGTTGAAATGCAGGGGTAGAGGTCCTCTCTCCACTGCACATCCTAACTGTCAGTGAACCATCGTATCACTTCACACTATCCCCCATGAGGAGTGCACACATGTTTTTGATCCCAGATATCACACGGAGACAGAAAGACAGAAGGAGAGACAGAAATGGCAAATTAATGAAAAGAGATAGAGCCACAAAGGTCTACACACTCAGCCGCAGGTCATTCTTTAATGGAGGGGTCAAACCAACTCAACAGCTTCTTTGGCCACCACATTCCTGTGTGTTAGAGAAGAGGACTCTGCCCTCTCAGCCACCACCAGATGGACCAGTTCACCGCAGAGGTAACTGAAGCCCCATGTCTGTGGAGGGAGGGAGAGTTGGGGTTTGGTTTCACACCAAACGCACAACCACGAGAAGGAAGAACTGTACACAAGCCATCAACACCCTGCAAAGCAGCTAACCCCCAATGTCCATCAGACATGGCTCCAGGTCCATCACTGCTGCCAGAGACCATCTGCTGCTATTCTAGTCAGTGTATAAATGTCCACAGGATGGGTAAACAGAGTGGCTGCTCTACTCTACAATCTTTATACGCCTGAGATCTGTTTCACAAAAGCAATCTGCAAGCACCGCTTACACACAAATGGCGCCAGCGTCCCATTCGACACAGTGTTGTTACTTACAAATTGCAGATAAATATGTGACTCCTACAGTTTTCTTGCATGCTTCTGCTTGATTCATAAATTGTTTCAAGTATATTGTTTCTTTTGGTAAAGGAAGCTATCTCACATTGCAGGTTTGGAGAAATTTGGCGAAGCAGGCCCCTGGTCTATTTTTGCTGGAAGTAGAAGCATGAATTTCACTGAATGTGAATGTATGTACTGTACATTCCCGACCGATTTTTATTGATAACAAACATAAAATTTACATCTTAAATACATTAATAACAACACTAGTTTTACTTGATTGTTTATGGCACTTCTGAAAAGTGTGTGAAAAATTAGTGTGTGATAGTGAGTGATTTTCCTTCCATTAATATACAGTATATAATAAACTCATAACAAAGATGAAGATAAGACAGTGGGCTGTCTATAGGAATTAAAACAAGTACAGCCGCAAAATATCTGATATACCAATCATAAAATAAGCTAAAAACATTAAATCAGTATAATTGTAAACATCTCATAACAATATTAGGTAGTCTTTGATAAAACATTTAGTTTCTCAAATGCTTCCAGTGGACAAACAACATGACATCATGACGCAACAAGAATAGAATTTTTTAGGTACGTGTTCTCTGACCGCCTAAAATGTATGACAGAGAAATAAAGGTTGAAGCAAAGAGAATAAAGTGTAGAAATGTGCACACAAGATGTCACATTATATCTTGTTCACAGATGGTATGTGCTCTGCTGCTCTTCAGAGGTTTTGTAGATAACACACAGGGTTAGTGCCAGTACATTTCATCTCATGGGCTGTAACACATCGTGGTTCACTTAGTGATTGAGCGATAACCTCTGGCCTTTTTCCTCGGTGACCTCTACTCACTCTTTTACCCGCAAGCTATCCCTTATCCTCTCTTTCCTGACTCATTTATCTCTCTCATCCTTCAACATCCCTTTTTTCAAATCACAGCTTCGACCTCACTTTTATCTCAGCCTATTTATCAATCACCTGCTCATCCTTAGCCAGCTTTCGTTTCCAAATCTTTTCCTCTTTCAACTTGACCCAACAACTCCTTTTTATCCCAGATGCAAGATTAGAAACAGGTGTTAAACAGTCAATTTATCCCTCATGATGAAGTGAGTGGAGTGACTATTGATAAACACCAGTCTGTTATTTATATATTGTAATATATTGATGATTAGATTGTAATAATTTATTTATATGTTCATTGCGGTCTATTATAAGTTAAGTTGGACTAACTGGATTGTTTAAGGCATGTATGAGTCGGACTACTATTTGTTGTCTTCTTGGGCTTCTTTCTTGCAATATTACCAACTTGAATGATGGACAAAACTGTAAGAATAAGATTCAGCATGTCGTATGAAACCAGACGTTTCCTTTACACATTTCAACCTCCCTGTCCTGCTGATATAAAATCAGTCATTACAAAGTCATGCAGGTATGCCAAACTTTGTTCAAAACTTCAGAAATATATTTCAGATACTGGACGAGATCCCAGAGCTTAAAAACTGGCAAATATGTTTGCGTTTTGGGGTGGAATGTATAAATGGATGTTTTGATATTTAACTCTGTGTTAACATCATACAGCCTAAATGAAGAGTTTAATCGGGTTGACATAGATATGTGTAATACTACTTAAAAGAGGAAATGAAAGGAAACTGATTATTCAGAGGTGAGATGGCCCTCTATCAAGGTTGCTACTCATCACACCTTGACCTGTGCTCTCATCAGGGCTGTGCCTCTATCTCTATTTATCTTTCAAAACACATTTTCTCCCACTCCTCTTCCTCTTGCAGGTGCTCTGGTTATGGATTCATGAAGGTGAGGTTGTGGAGCACAAAGACAGGCTTATCTTGTCAGGTGTTGACTTTTTTTGAGGTTGGGTAGCAGGAGCCTTGACCCAGTCAACCCTAGAGAAACACCTTCCCACAGTCCATAAATCATTCAGAGGGCTAGCTGTGGAGGGTTACTCCCTGTGACAGACTGCATGGACACATCTGAACAGGTGTCTGAATTTATCTGTGATGTATGCCAGATAAGTACGGGGGAGAGCGGGCAGGAGTACAGATGCCTCACATTACAGAGAGTTTTTTAACAAAAGGGGTGGACATCATTTATGAGGGATTTTTTTGATACAACCAGAGTGGTTTTCTCAAAAATACTATAGCCAGATTTTTGAAACATGCAAGTCAAGCATCAACAGTTCCCCATTTAAGAAATGTATGTCAATCCACTAAAGAATGTCTGAAAACAGTATTTTTCTAGATTTTCTACATTAGTTCATCATGTTCTGCCAAATTTGCTGCCAACAAAACTGTTTCAGGCCTTCCCTGCAAAGTCAGTGAAGAAATATAAACAAGTCTAAAACAGCCAAATTTAAACATTTTGATGAATTTTCCACAACAACACTTGATTTCAGAAGTTGAAACCTTCACAAATTGTGTTTTTAAACAAGGTTGCATTTTTCAGCACACAAAAAACTGCAGCTCCCCTTCAGTGAGCCAGGGTGGTCTAAGGCTTATTGGAAATGGGATACATCAAAAATGGCTAAAAAGCAGAAATACTGAATAAACAATCCAATTATCTCCTTATCTACACAACACGACATACTGTTGACATAGGCTGTTCCCAGGCTGGATTTTTACTTATTTGCATTACTACTTAACGTTATTTGGATTTTAAATAAGCTCTTACTAAAGAGCAGCAATGCCTGCATACTGCAGTTGACATTTGTAGCATACCTCAGTTGTTTAATATCATACAGCAGTACCAACTGCTCAACATGAGCAATGTCATACATGTATGGCAGGTGTGGAGAGTGCTTCCTGGTTCACTGAGGTGCAGATAGTGTAAACAGAGTTCATGAGGACTGGCCTGCCACTCCTGCCGCCCACGCTGACAGAGCTGAGGTGAGCCATGTCCCTGGTGTCCCCTGAAGACTGACAGCCTGCTCTTTACCTGCTGGTTCATGGAAAGTACTCCCATCTTCCCCCTTTGCCTGCTGGACTCTCTGCTAAGTCAGCTATGCAGCCCACCCACAGTACATTCAATTCCACTGTCTGAAAAATGATACATACCTTGAGGACATTTTTGATTACTACCAGTAATTGCGTAAACATGTTTAAGTTTCAATATGAAATACTGTGAATTTGGGGTAGTCCTACTTATCAAAATTGATAATGTACTAAGACGGAAATGTTGCCTGAAAAGTAAATGCACATGCACACATATTATTTAGAAATCTGGAAACACTCTTGGCTTTTCTGCCACGTCACAAATCAAAAATGTCTTCCCTTGCTACAAAACGTCACAAATCAAAAATGTCTTCCCTTGCTCCAAAACTGATTAATATATTTCTAAGTACGCCAATTCTATTTGTGAAAATCTGTGGGCTTGGCAAAGAGGCACATACAATGTGTGTCTGCAGGGTTTTTTTCAAGAGCAAAGATAAATAAAAAGCCAAGATGACAGTGATATACCATCAGCAGAAGTACCAGGGCATCACTTATACTGCCGGGGTCAGAGACCCTTAATGGCTGAAAAAGATTCCCTTTTGGACATCAGAAACAGTTTTCAATCATGGTAACCCCTTAAGTGCACTAAATTGCAGTTTGATACATATAGTGTGTCACACAATAAAATGATAGTGTCCCAAATCACTGTAGCAGATGTGAATGTATCTACCAGTTGTGTGCTGCTCTTGCTGCTGCTGCTGCTGAGTTGGTGGTTTCACTCAGGAACACATAAAACAGATAGCGAGGACTTGGGGTTTCGCCTCTAAGCTTCAAAGACAGACCCATGCTAAAACTGAACAAGCAAAATTGGACCTCTGGGTCACAGAGTGAGGCAGGTGCAGCACGTCAAAACCCCAGGCATGCCGGCCGGAAGCAGACCTGTCACAAGCCAGAACGCTGACCCCTAAAGCCAGGGAGCGCTGCTGCATCCGTCTGTCTCTCTGAGCGCATGTCTGTCTTTTTCTGGCTACATAAGCATGTGTGTTTGATGTAGCGGTGCAGAGGTTGCATAAGGGCCAGCTGTTGTCCTAAACCCATTATTGTCAGCTGGCTGTGCCTGAAAATTTACATAGACATATTACAAGGTAAGAACCAGATAACATCTTAATCAAAAGTGAGTTTAAACACTGAATGAACCAACTTCCTCTTTTTTGGTCTGTCCACCTCTTCATTTATGTCTTCATCTCATCTCCATCTTCCCTCTTCCCATTCCCTCACAGCTCAAGGATGAAAAATTATGTTTTTACAGGTGTCTCACGATTGCAGATGCTGTCCCTGCTTGAATGGAAATTGCATTCATTCCTTCCCTCCTTTCTGCTCTTTCTACCTTCTCTCATCACCTCTGCTTTGCTTTCAACACTCGAGGCATGTGTTTAGGGAAAAATACTGCTGAAGTCAAGAAGAGGGAGGAGATGTCCTTAAGTTCTTTTTTAATTAGATAGCTGCAGCAGAGATTTAGACTCTGTGGGGTCGATGCCCAACTTCCCTCTCTCATCTTTTTCAATAGCACAATAGTTACTGAGAATTGGGAACATGCAGACATTGACACAATCAAGCTCAACATAGCAAAAAACACAAGTCAACAAGTCAACTGTAAGATCTAATGGTACAATTATGGTGGGGTCAAAGTTGTACTACTTTATGGTTTGAATGAAGACTTGGAGCTAGAATGCACCTAGAGGCAGGAGGTGGTTTGAACAACTGGATTTCAATCCACCTCTAAAGGGTTTTTGGTTGAAGTGTGATAGCTATTTAACATTTTTATAATTTACTGTTGATTTAGTCTCCTGAATTTAGTTGTACTACTTCTCACTTGATTTATTACCACAGTAAACACTTATGTAATGACTTTATGGTTTGAATCAGTATATTCAAGTCTTCTTCAATACAGCATGAAGACTTGGAACCATAATTTATTGTAAATGATGGTACCATTTAGAGTAAAATAGACGATAAAGCAGGGTATGCTTGCTAATGTTGGCTACATACATTACGTATCGAAACCTCAGATTAGAATAGGGGTATAGATGTAGCTGTTACTATTTCAGTGTGTTTTCAGTTCATGAAAGTTAATAGTAACATTTTGGTCGCCTGAAAAAAGTCTTGTTCGGAGTTTGGTTGTAGAAACAAACCCTCTAAGGAGATGGCTATTCAGTCAGTAAAGGAACTGCATTAAGCTGGTTTAAATCCTATTTATCAGATCAATTTCAGTTTGTACACGTTAATGATGAATCCTCCATGCATACAAAAGTTATATATGGAGTTCCGCAAGGTTCAGTGCTTGGACCAATATTATTCACCTTATATATGCCTCCTTTAGATAATATTATTTCGAAATTTCGCCATAAATTTTCATTGTTATGCTGATGATACACTGTTATATCTATAAATGGAGCCAGATAAAACAAATCACTTAACTAAAATCCAAGCAGACCTTAAGGACATAAAGACCTGGATAACCTGCAATTTTCTGTTACTAAAGTCAGACAAAACTGAAGTTATTATGCTTGGCCCCCAACACCTTATAACATATTATCTAATGATATAGCTACTCTGGATGGATTACTTTGGCCTCCAGCACCACCATAAAGAATCTAGGAGTTGTCTTTGATCGGGATATGTCCTTAAACTCCCACACAAAAATAAATTTCAGAGACTGCCTTATTTCACTTATGTAACATTGCAAAAAGGAACATCCTGTCTAAAAAAGAAAGAAAAAAAGGAAGAAAGAAAGAAAATTAGTCCAAACATTTGTTACTACTAGACTGGATTATTGCAATTCCTTATTAGCAGGCTGCCCTAACAAGTCTCTAAAGACTCTCCAGCTGGTCCAGAATGCAGCTGCAAGTGTACTGACAAAATCTAGTAAAACAGATCATATTTCTACCATTTTAGCTCCTCTGCACTGGCTTCCTGTGAAACCCAGAATAGAATTTAAAAATCATTTTTCTTCAACTACAGAGGGCCCTTAATGGTTTGGCACCATCATATCTTAAAGAGCTCATAGTGTCTTATTATCCCACTAGAGCACCGCACTCCCATAATGCAGGCTTACTTGTAGTTCCTAGAGTCTCCAAAAGTCTACCTCCAACCTCCAACCTCATCTCCACTTGTCATTGCGTATCCTTGTCTCATATTGGAATAAAGTATAGTTTATATAGTTTTGTTATGTTTGTTTGTTCACTTAGCCATACATGTGTCTCCATTAATCAGATTGTATTCATCCTGGTTTTCCTGTGCTACACCAGCCTCATTCCAGAGGGTGGTGGTAATGCACCTGAAGCTGTCTTGTAATGGTATGATAATTTAGTAATATCAGTCTCATGTCACTTCACCATCACCACAGAGGGTAAACCCTTTAAGTGGTTACATATGCGTCTTGGAGAGACGAATGCCACTACACCTTTGCTTGCTAGAATGCACCTAGAGGCAGGAGGTGGTTTGAACAACTGGATTTCAATCCACCTCTAAAGGGTTTTTGGTTGAAGTGTGATAGCTATTTAACATTTTTATAATTTACTGTTGATTTAGTCTCCTGAATTTAGCTAACTTGGCATTTTGTTTCAAACCTGCATGATCTAACTGCTTGTGTTTCTTGCCCCACTGAATTCTTAAGCAATGTCACCACATTGTCGAGTCATGGTGATGAACTGAAATGATCATTTAATGTTTGTAGCTGCAGTCAGACAGATCAGCATTTCAATGACACAATCACTCAACCTCTGTCCTCAATGTCCCCAATCACTCAGATTGCATTGCCTAGTCCAGCAGGGTAACAGCAGCATAAACACATCTATCACTGATGGTTACCCGTTGATGAGCCAATAGACCAGAGACAAACAGAGAGGAGGGGACAGAATGGCTGACACAGAAACCATCACATAGCCTGTAAGGAAAGGAGAGAAATATGAGGAATCAAGTGATGAAGGAACAGAGAGATGGCGAGAGGAAAGAGAGGAGCTGGTGGACAGCTGTTGGTCTGTTTACTTCGAGGATATCGCTCTTCTCCAGATGTTTAGCAGCACACAGAGGAAAAGGGAGAGAGAGGCGGGCAGGGGTGAAGGAGAGAGAGCAAACGAAGGATGTGAGTGATTCGGCTTTCGGCAGTGTTTGCCAGGTTGGACTCATCATAGTGTGTTTTATGACTTGCACATTCAAAGTGCTACGTGGTCGGCAACCAGGAGTGAGCAGTAGGAATGCCCTGTCACAGGATAACACAGGAAACAATCTCCAACCAAGAGTCACATTGAGTGATCCTCTTAAATCACCTCAAAAAGTGAAGAAGAAAAAAAGTTAGTGAGGCTGAAATACCATTGATGTTGATATATAATCGGACAACCTGTAAGTACTCATGCAGAAAACAATGATTTTATGCTTTAATTCTTCTCACACTTCCACAGTTACTTCTAATCTCTGGCTATATTTCCAGGCTTTGTGACCTGGGGGATTTTTCTGGCAGTGGCCTCTTTGTTTCTGTCAAGAGGAAGAGGTTTAAACCACAGGATTTGGGTTTGCTGTTAAATTCTGTGGAGTGAGACTAACTCCTGTGCAAGCACATCCGCTGAATCTGAGGGAGCTGTCGGTGTATTTCAATGTAGCCACTGTCTGACACAAAGTCTCCCACCTATCAGACCAGAAAAGGGAGGAAGGCAGAAATAGCAAGAGGAAGATAGTGACACAAGGAGGAAATGAGTTGAAAATCAGAGTGGGCTGTACAAGTTATAAGTTTCACTAACATGAGAGGTCAGTGTAATCCCCCTTCATCCTGCATCAGTGCCATATAATACACACTTTTGGCCAATAAGGTGTCAGAGTGTAAAAAAGAAAGGTAATTGAACTTGATGAATGACCACCATGGGTGATATTTGAAAAGAGAAAAGACTATCGCTCCTTGCTTTCCATTTTACATCTACTACCTAACCTATCATCGTTTCTTAAAGGCAGCTTTGTGCGAGGTTATTTTTCATTACAGTTTTTCTCAGATTCAGACTCCTTCATTGCAATTGCACATGTGTGTGAGCCTGAAAACAGGGCTGATAAGAGGCATATGAATAACTAGAGCCCATCACCGAGCAGCTGTACATGATGCTCCTGAGATACATTAACACAGGCCACAGCCTTTCCAACCTCCCTCCAAAAAGCAAGAGGAGGAAAAGAGAAAAAAAATGAGACAGGGAGAGGGGAAAAAAGCCGAGAGGAGGGGGAAGGCCTGGCATAAAGATTAGATTAGCACTTTAAAACATCTGTGAACTCGTCCGGCCCAAGCTACCGCTTCCCCACAGATTTGGGCCTGATCTCACATTTTCTTTACTCCACCCCCCTCCCTTGCTCTTCACCTCACCTTCCTCCTCCCTCATTCCCTTTTTTGTGGTATGTCTGCTCTGTTTGCTCTGTCAGTGGTCTTTTAGTTAAAGGATAAAGCTGGTGTTATATGATCATTTCATTTTTTATCAGAAAATCCCCTAAAACAAAACCATCAATGATTTAATCGACCACGGAGCTCCACATAAAATAATTGTACTATTGCAGTGAGTGACATATATCCTCACAGAAAACTGCATGACTCCATTTCAGATCTCTGAATAAATCTGTCAGGCAGATATCACTTAAAGCAGCCAGTGTTCATGCTTTCCTGACAAGTGCTTTAGTTTGCTTCAAACAGCGCTGTCAGATTGCTAACACAATCTAAAACCTCCTTCCCGTTACACCTTTTGTGAGCCAAAATTGGGCTGTAAACACAGCTTTCCGAAACCAACAATCCAACAAAGATGACCATTGACGACCATATGCAGTAATGAGACCAGGGGCTAGATGTTGTGTGATTCATTCATTTTACCATTCTTTTAATTTATGTAGGAGACAATATTTTTATCATATTATTTTATTTTATCCTTAGTTGTGATACACATTGTGAGCACTAAAAAAATCATTGATTACATTTCTGAGATATCATAGCAGATGAACGTTTACTGTTCTATGTGATCAATTAATTATATGGACGCTTAAATAATCTCATTAACAGTTTTGATTGTGTGAAAACAATAATTAACATTATTGTGTGCTGAAATATTTCTTATATTCTCGGGTGCAGTGACTTCAAGCAGTCTAGTTGCTTTTCTGGTGTCATTATAGGTTTGGTCTTTTTTGTTTTTTTTCTGCCATGTCATTCATAGGAACAATTACAACGTTTTTTGTATTGTGGCAATAGTCCTGTTTGCTTCTGTCATGCGTAAAGTACATGTACTAAGTACTTTTACAGCCATTCCTACATAATGCAAAGCTCCAGAACAAATTAAACGGCTAGTAGGTTTTCATTAGGGGGCCAATGTGTGAAATAAATCCAGCAATATTCCCAGTTTATGGCAGATAGCCACCCCGAACACAAGTTAGAGTTTGAAGATGAACTTATGTCAGCTCATATGTGTTTCCTATACTCCATAAGAAGCATCACCATCTTCCCAGAGGGTTGTTTTTTTAAGGCTTGATAATGTGTGTTGCAGTGAACACCTGATTACAGACCATCCATCCCTGCAAGTGAAGGCAAGGGACGACATGCCTCCCAACATTGTTCACATCACCATTATGTACCCATTGGGAAGAAAGCATTGGCCTAGTTTGGAGGAAAAGGGTTTCCTCCATTCCTTCCCTCTTATAGCTGTGAGCTTGTTTCCAGCAGCACTGAGCTGCAACTCCAAAGGGAGGAAGGGTGGGAACAGTATGAAGACAAAGCGATGGAAAGACTGATATATTCCGTCTAATCTCTACTGGTGGGCTGGTGGAGACTCAATTATTTTGTCTGAGAATGAAGAGATGAGCTGAAACTCTCGTGGGACCACAAGAATGCCCATCTGAAACCACAAATTTGGACTGATATATTCATAATTGGACTGCAAGCTATCTCAAAACAGCTTCAATGGCACGCCCCCAAACAGAAAGAGAGAATATAAACCTTTCTAACCAAAAAACAAGACATTGGAGCTTAATCTCTGTATTATTTGCTTGTAAAAAAGGTTTCATGGGTTGTAACTATTCTGCCCTCGCAGATGTCACGCTGCATAGCTAGACAGATAGCTAACACAAGACTCAGTAGGCTGTACTTCATGTTAAGCATGATTTACTGAAACTTAGGTTTCAAAACTTATACAGACCAACTAACATACATTTGTGTAAATATGTTAACTGAGAAAACGGCTACAGAGAACATAGATGATTAGCTCAGCAGCTAGTTAGCTCCTCTCATAAAACTGATGACAATACAATCCTTTTTACCAGCATTTCTTAAGCAGATAACTAAATCACAAAGATCAGTAACCATACTCACAGGCAGAAAAACTGCACTAAGCCTGCATGTGCACTGCTTAGCTGTGCAGACTAAAAAAAACATGGAGATTATGGCAATTTGGGGAGAACCTTAAAAGAACAGTAACACAATGTAAGAATTATTCAAAATAATACACACAATGTGCACTATGTTCTATACTTAACTGTATTGTATTGGTGTAATTTTCCTTTTAAAATAAACTTACATAAGACAAGTGACATAAAATAAGTAAAAATGTACTGTACCTAGGCACTGCAGGTTTGTCAAGCTTCAGTATTTCTTGAATGTTGACATAGTGCACATAGGGCTTTAAAAAAGATATCCAGTGTAGAAATAGTTTGGAGACTGGCGTCTTTTTTTATGATCCAGCGGGTAACACTTTATAATAAAGGTAAAAATAATATACAATATATAATATATATAAGTAATGCTAACTAATGTATGACCTATGATGATTTAAGACATGAATTAATGCAGGATGTAGCCTATCATGAATTTCTGTTGCTCAACATTGATGTCATAGTGCCTTGATCATTTGTTAACAGTGAGCAACAGGAATTTATTATACATCCTGTATTACTTCATGTATTATATCATCATTTTGCTTCACGCATTAGTTAAGTCACGCATTAGTTAAGCATTACTTGATGATTTGTACCTTTACTATACCATGGAGCGTTAATTCCAAGGCCAGGTAAACATTAAAAAAAGTCATTCACAGCTTGCACATCAACTGTGTAGCACTCCCACACTATGTGAAAGCCAATCCTGGATGCTATCAGAGGTTTTTGCTAACATTAACGGGTTATCCTTCTGTTTTTTGGTTTAGGGTAAGTTTACACTCCAGCAACCTCAGTAACGTTACCTGAGAAAGGATCACGTTCATCAAGCACATCGATTATTCCTCACACTAAAAGGCTTTTCTCTTATGTGTTTCCAACTACAGACAAGTGTGCTCAGCAAAATGTGCTAAGCAGTCAAACATTGTTATGGTAGAGTGAAATAACACTTTTTTCTTATAGGACTAACAAGTTATTTCTTTTTCTTCACCGGCTAGAGATGAGAAACATGCTTTTGTCTGCTTCTGTCTAAAGTCAAGGACCTGTTGTTTCAAAAGTTTTTCGAGCGGTAAATCTGCCACAGTTATCATTGTGAACTGTGAGCTATACGTGCTTTGCTTGACAGACGTATCGGTAACTAAGGGTTGGAGCATGGCCTAGTGAACGCCAGCTACAACTGGCTGTTTGTGGCTGATCGCTCTAAGAGTAGATAATGTGTTTTGTTGAAACAGAATATTCTTCATGATCTGCTCTCAAGCCCCTCTCATTTCTTTAACAGTTGTATTTCCCCCTCCTCTGTTTTTAATGTCTAGCTTTCACTAGATACAAACTTCAATTTAATTCAAAATCCAGCTTTGACAGACTATTTCACCATCAACCAGATGTCCAGCTGAGATCAGTGGTTTACTGGAAGCATGTACCCTCTTTAAATAAAAACAAGCCGCCACATGGTCTTGCAGATTCCCAAAACCTGGGCTGAGTCAACTTCAGGTGTGTGTGTGTGTGTGTGTGTGTGTGTGTGTGTGTGTGTGTGTGTGTGTGTGTGTGTGTGTGTGTGTGTGTGTGTGTGTGTGTGTGTGTGTGTGTGTGTGTGTGTGTGTGTGTGGATGCTATGTAGCTCACATTTGGCAGATTGTGACTACAGCTAGTAGGAAGGAAGCGGTGAGAAGCCAGCCAAGAGGCCATGGAGCATTTCCATCTGAGCGCTTATGGGACATCAACAAAGCCTGTTGTAATAACAATGAGCACTAAAGCAGGTGTCCATATTATACTTGTTTTGAAGATGCCTGGCAATAGAAATCGAGTGAAAATCGTTACAGAATTCCTATTTAATATGAGAGGGTATTATGTTTTATTAGGAGAGAGAGAGAGACATCCTGATTGCGGTTTGGTCACAGCTTGGAAACATCAAAAACATGTCATAAAAACATCCCTCACACTCCATTTGGATTAATTTATTTAGGAAGCAACTCGGGAACTTAAGACTCAGAGGGTTGAAGCCATCAGATCACAGACAATGGTAACCAAAGCAGAAGGACATGTGAATAAATTAATTATACATACAGTAGTATACAGTGTGCAGCAATAAGCAAAATTAGCAAGAAATGTTAAAAATCACAGCAAATCAATGTGAAAATCACTATTTGGCCCTGTGTGCAGCTGCAAAATACTTTTATCTGTGTTATCCTTCATAAAAATAACTCTGCTATGCCCTATTTAAATGCCAATTAAAGAGAACTGAATGTTTGAGTCGGCCACATTCCCGAAGTCTGTGCTTCTTGTGCTTCCCGAAATTTGCGCAACAGCTGCAATTCAGAGTGAATCATCGCTACAAATTGATACAAGCACTCACATGTAATTTAACAACTGATGGTGGTCGAGTATAATAAAGTCAAACAGATGATGTAAAAACTGATACTTTCTGTTGTTATTTTATTTTACTTTATCTTCTTTGGCCATTATTTTAATTTGATCTTATTAAGTGTTTTTACTCGAATTATTTTTCTCATTTTTTAATTCTTTTTTCTGTCTTAGGGATCGTCTAGCAGGTTTTCTGGTACAATTGATATGCTGTTGAAAAAGAGAGCTCACTTTTCTCATGTACATTGTATATTTATTTTTGATTGTATTTATCAAACTTAGACGGACTTAAGCTTATCAATCTTATTTAACGATTTTTATTCCACATTCTGCTCCCTGGTGTTTTTTTATTCCTTTTGTGTGCTGAATATTGTATTATTTGTTTGTATGTTATTGTGTCTGTATGTACAACAAACCACTCCCAACAAATTGTCCTTACTGGACTTAATAAAGTTATTTGTATTGTATTATACTGTATACTGTTTCTCCCTGACACTGTGTCAGTCTATTAGTTTTAAATAAAATGTTCCAAAATAATCATAACATGAGCTGATTCTTTCACCTTTTCCACCACTGCAGTACCACCCTTTTCCTGAATTTGTTTTGGGGGAAACAAATATTTGGACTCACTGTACAGAATACAGATAATGTCACATTTAAATTAGTAATGGGATTAAGCCCAGACTAACTGTCAACATGTACATGTGAGCAATCGATACTTTGTCCTGTCCAGCAACCCTTTCGTTCGTCCCTCTGTCCCCTCATCCCTCTTCCAGTCATGTTTTGGCCAAAGCAATAGCACAATGAGATAAATCACAGGTCTGTTTGTAGCCAGAATGAGAAAACCAAGCCTGAAGGTTAGAGAGCATCTGTTCTTCCCTCTTGAACACACAAACATACACAGACATGCACGCAAACAAACACGAGCCTGAGAACAGCCTTGAGCTGTCAGCACAGAGGCCTGAATCCTGCAATAGGTTATTTTAATATATATTGACAGGCAGGGAGGGACTGACCTGAGGCGTCGTGCGGTCCAGATGGAAGACTGAGGAAAGGATAGAACCGTGGTTGAATCAGAAAAGGCAGATGGAGAAGAGGAAACAAAATATGACCAAGAACAGAAAAGGAAAATTCAGAAAAAGAGAAAATGGGCCATGATGATTTAGGAGATATTCCAAAAGCAGCTTCATCTCAGCGTATCAGAGGAAATGTGAAGCAGCTAAGTTACAACCTTGTGTTATATTCTGTCATTTTCTATATATTCTGCCTTTTCATGTTTCATATAACTGAATGTTGTTTCTGCATCTGGTTTTGTGTCCTCTGTTGTCCTGTCTTTTTGTATTACAGTACATAATAAATGGAGTAGATGTGTAGCACAGACAAAGGTATAAAGGCCTGGTCACACCAGCATTCAAAATGCCAAAATTTAACAGTAAACTCAATTAATTTAAACTGCTGCATACAATGGATTTTCTTGCTAAGGTGAAGCAAATCCACGCAAATTTTTTGTGTCAGGCTGAACTTTGGTGGACCCACAAATTTGTGCCGCTGACTGTTTGCAAGCCGTCTAGACAGTGTTGACCTTTGAGAAAAAAACAGAGAGCCAGAGAGTACAAAATGGAGGACACTATCATAGCCCATTAGCTATGACCTACTTTTATTTAACCTCCTCTGTCTGAAAATAAACTCCTCCACAAAAGAGAGATGACTTGCCTAGTCTTTATGAGACAGGAGTCAATGGCACAAATACATCTTTTGAATAAAATGTTTGAAAGTATTGTCCAATTGCTAATTTTAGCAAGCATTTACCAAGCATCTTAGGTTCGAGAGCTTTTTCTGTCTTTAGTAAAACTCCTGAATGAATAAAATAATGTTCAATCCTGAGAAATGGATATTCCCTGCGGCCAAAAAAAGCATTTTCCCCTCAGACAGACATTATAAAAGAGATGTCTGTAAAACTGTTGGCAGGACACCTCAAATTGCAAATACAATCAATTAATACTCTTTGAATAATGATTTTTTAATCCATAAAGGTTTTATATTTGTAAAACTTTTTAGAGACTAGAAAAGCAAACATTTGTGAAGTCATCCTGATGTCAAGTCTATGGGCTGGGCCAGCAGGAGAAACTGTCCATATACAGTGGAGAAAAACCTGGAAGCTTCTTTGGCTCATGCGCCAGGCAAGCAATTTTCATTTGCTTCAATAGGCAACATCCTTGAGTTCGGTATCTAGTTCCTATACATCCATGGGTTAATGTGACTGACTAGCCTTAGCATGTTCTCAGCTTGTTAGCCTGTTAGCTTGCCAGCTGCAGTTGACCACTAACTAAACCTGTGGGTGGTCAAAGATGAATTTCACCGTGCCACTTTCTGGTGTGACCGGGCCTTCAAGCCAAACGAGCAGTTAAATCAGTTACACAGACATTCACATCCCTCTGTTTTCCCTCTTTGACCTCTCAGCAGTCATCGTCTGCTGCAGACAACCAGAGAGACTCCGGAGGGCTTCTTCAGCTGAGAGTTTGGTGCTCCTCTGAACTTAGGCTTCCCAACAGTTTTTTTTATTCCCTGGTGTCAATGTGGCCCTACAAATCAAGTATTCTTCAGCATGTCAGATAAAAGAAATAGACCATTTCCAGTCATAAATGAAATGCACGGATTCAACTTTGCATGTTTATGTTGGGGAAAACATGCCATAACTTCCTGAGTGACAAACTGGGAATTGTTTCTGTCAAAAGAATTGAAGAAATTCTAAGAAACCTCCAGCTGTGAAATAGAGCAATATGCTGAGTTTATTAGCGAGGCGGGTTGTACAGGTTGTCTTGTAAAGAGGGCGATATTGTCTGGGAAAAGGCTATTGCAACAACAATTTTTGTAACAGAATCCAGAAACCAGTAATATTAAATGGACAGTAACCTCTATGGCAGAGATCCATTTCTCTCTTTCCGTCTCTGTTGGTCTCTATAAGGTGGGAATGTGATGTAAGGGTGGGGGGCAAGGAACGAGTGCCAGGACTGCCACTTCCTACATGGCGGTTCTCAGGGAAGCGGGAGGGCTGGGAACAGGAAACTCCCCAAAACACATCACAGACAGACGGAAATGAATATTTAAAGTAATGAAGTGTGTGAATGCCTGTGTGTGTGTCTATGTGTGTGTGCACGTGCGAGCGTGCATGCATGCATGCGTGCATGTGTGTATGTGTGTGTGTGTATGTGTGTGTGTGTATATGTGTGTGTGTCGGATGATGAGGTACAAAGGGTGTAAAGAGGAGAGAGTGGACAGGAAGAGAATTACATCTTTAAAAAATGAGTTATACAGTAGAGAATAGTGTGAAGGAGTGCCAAAACAAGTTATGGCTGAAAAGAAAGAAAGACAGAAAGGAAAGAGAGAAAAACAGATGGAGGAATTAAAAGCAGGGAGGAATGGGAGTTTTGCACAGGTGGGATGGACGGATGGGTGGCTGGGTGGATGATGGAAAATCTTTGTCTTTCATTCTTCCCCCTTCCTCTAATGACGTGGCAGTGGATTTGCCATGTCTGTCTTCTTCTGGTCAATACTTACACACAGGTGCTCAGTACCAGATCAAATCCTACCCCCATTTTATATATCCCAAGGTCCACCCTGTGTTTTCATACTGTTTAAAAAGGGAAATGTTTTTTATTGGGAAACCAGTGACATGTGGTATGGACATATGGTAACCGTTACAGCTGGCTGATACCTGAGGAGGATAAAAGATGCATAGTAGGGTGATGCAAAAGATGAGGATGGTGGCTAGGAGAGAAGAGGATGATGGTGTGGCGCAGGAGGGAAAAGAATCATAAAGAATTTTCTAAAATTCTGAATTTCCAGAAATAGTAAGCACAGGAAGAACTAATGTTGTGGGAAAGAAAGCAACTAGGCATTTGTCAGGACTGACGAGAGCTGGGAGCAGTCAAACTGGTTTTAATTATATTACTTCGCCATGATAATATGTTCAGTATGAATAGCCCCTTTTCTACCAGGAAGTTCTAAGAACTATGGACCCAGAGAAACTAATGCCAGGAAGTATGCTAGGAGGTAAAAGTTGTGCATTACTGTTTGCATTTCCTCCACATCTGAAGAACAGTGTTGAAATGCAAAATAGACTTGTGCCGATTTAAAAGAAATACAGCAGTGTTTGACTTGCGGAAGGAAACAACAGCACAGTGACAACCTTTTGTTCTTTGCATTTACTTCTGTATGACTGATGTTTGAGTGAAAAATGGAGAGGAGTTTTCTAGCCTTGGGAAGCTGACAGCGAAGCATAACAATGAGAAATGTCCACCCCTAAAACTAATATCGATACCAGAGTATTTCCTTGTTCTATGAATAAAGCGGCACACAAATTGAAACAGCCGCTGTGACTGTGTTTGACCAATCAGTGGCAGCCCGCCCTGCAGACCCTGAACCTTTGGAAAGTCTGCACCCCTGGAGCAGGGAATTTTTGTAGCACCTGGAACTATCCCACAGTGTAAGACACAAAACTTTCCAAAAAGGCTTTGAGTTACTGTATCGGCCAACAGGTGAACAGAATACATGTCTGCTTAGAGGAAGTTCACAGGCAAAATCCACTGAAAATATGAAGAAGGTATTGGAGCAGCTAATACCAGCTAGACATCAGCATCAGCCAAGGGATCATATGTGAGGATTCCCCCTTTCCTTTTCTGTGCTCTTTGTGCTTCCTTCCTGTAATATCCACAATAATTACTTCATTAACCCATTCATCTTCCACACAGTCTCATGGCAACACTTTACATCCTGCCTTTCAGGAAGATAAATGTTGATGGTCAGTTAGCGGGCCCCTAAAGCAGTTCATTAAACCATTACAATTTATATTCTCATATTATAATTTAATAAATAAACTATTGGACTTAACACTCAAACTGAATGTGGTAGCCAATGGTTAATCCAATTAAACAGCCTAATCAAATTGACCTAAAGAGAGCAAACTTCAGAACAAACTGATTCTGTGCTGCTGTTTTTGTAAAGTTTTTGTTGAAAGGAATTTCTCTCCACGTGTCCTGGAAAGACATCACCATCAAAGTCAACATTCAGAATGTATGAGATTAAAGAGAAGGACAAAGTTGACACCAAGAAAATCTGCGGTAATGTAAATAGGATCCACTCTCATTATTATCCTTAATACCAAGTGTTATATGGATTGTGTTCCACATCTGGGTGGTGCATTGGTGGATCTGGAGGTTTGTTAAAAGAGTGTGTTGGCGTGCACATCAGGAACTGGGAAAGTACACCTTCTGTGGGTCTCCTTGTCAATTAATGCAAATTCAGAATCTGAAAAAGTAATGTACACGTTATATAAATTGCTGTCCAGTGAAAACAGTTGAACTAAAAATTAAATATATCAAATACCACGTTATGTGTTGATGAAACTCTCCTGCATCTTAGGCAAGTAAAATGCACCAAAATGTGTGCACAGGACTTCTCTCAAACTTGTTTCTCCTTTTTTTTAACAGGAGTGAACAGACTGTTGCAGAAGCAGCCATGGAAAAACAATCACAGCCTCACTATTTTTCTAAGAGGTGACAGACTTTAAGCACCTAAGGATCCTGGGACTTATGGACGCCCTGCCGCACTCTGGGTGTCCATGAGGTTTTTTAATTAAAGTGGATCCTTTCTGAAAATCACTCACCCTCCATTTACCTTGGAAACCTCACATTAATTGTGTCTTTATTAACTTCAACTTACAAGAAGGCTAGACATTCACAACCCTTTTTTCTGCTGTCACAGCACCCATTTATGAATGAGGAGAAAGTGGTTGATGATGAATGGGCTATTATCCAGTGAAAAAGATGAACAGTTGCAATGAAAAAATCAGTCATTTTTAACAGATTTATTGCCTTTTGAAAAATGACTCCACCCTTCATGTAAAAGCATGTCTATTATTGTACATGTGCGTCCGTGACTGTGTACACATATGAAAGAAGTCACTGAGCCGTGTTTGTTTCATTCAGATGATTAATTGCTTTCCCAAGATCAGACACAATCTCCTCTAATCCGCCGCTGACATCTCCATAAAGCTGAGGAAAAGGGAAGAACTAGAAGTCAAAGTCACAACACAATCCAGCTACAGATTTATTACTGCTACGGGAAAAAGAAAAGGAGGTCTCCATGTGTTAGCTAAATGGAGAGTGAGGCTGTCTTCACTGTTTACCTGTCCACCTGTCTGGCACATACAGCCTGTGAAAAAGACACACCTGTATATTCAGCAATCAATTTTGGGGGAAAAATGGCATACGAGGGAGTGATAAATTATCTTGCAAAAACTATTGTGCTTTAGCAGACACAAAAACAATCTTGTTTTGGGCTTTGGTGTCTGGTTTTGCCTTCAATCTTGTAGTTTAATCGTATGTTTGGATCTTTTGATAGATTCCTCCGCTCTTCCTTTCATCTCCTCTCCTCACTCGGCAGCTGACTGCAAACTTCAGTGTTACTAGCTACTGTTGCTAATAAATACAGAGGGCTTTCAGCCTTTATCCAGATGAAGACTCTCAGGAGGATGGCGCAAAATAAATGGCTTGTCTCAATGATGACAACTCACAAGATGAAAAACTACAGCTTGCAGTCTCATGCACCGATCTGTTAAGTGCAAATAAATTGTGTTAGGAACCAGCTGAATGTGTGCACTGGCTTTATACTTTACAGTCTCTCACTTGAAAGTCAGGCAGCAGAAGATATGTATTGGGAACGGCCCTGTTACAGCCTGTGAGTTCTGTCCTGTCTTCCTCGTGTCGTGAGGTTGAACAGAATCACATCCAATCTGTCCAAGGACGACCTGCTGGGAAGGTCCCTGCTTAATTTGTCTTCCCGCTGTTCAGCGATTGGCCCTTTGCCATACTTTAAAGTGAATTCGAACAGTCAAAATGTCGCTCTGTTTCTCTCCTCCATCTCTCACTGTTGGTAGACTGGGGCGGTGGTGTGTCAAATGATGCAGAGGACAAAACAGGTTGCCTTCAGATTTGGCAATGACACACAGCATGGCATTAAAGCAAAAGAAAACCAAGAAAACACGTTTAAAAAAAAAAGAAATGTGATGAGCACTTCCAGTGGGATGTTTAAATATTTACTTGAAGATCAAAAGGGGGAGGTCTTATTTGTTCTCTCTGCTCACTTCTTGTGCGCCACTAGCAAATAACACATGTTATTGCATGACATATAGTATCAGAAGATAATGTATCTTAAAGGATAGGCTCACAACTGACATTGCACTTAAAATGTAAGTGATGGGGTACAAAATCCACAATTCTCATTTTGAGTAAAAATGTATTTAAAAGTTTATCTGAAGCTAATGTGTGGCTTCAGTTGTCTTAAATATAGTGGATACCTTCCACAGTTAGTCTTTTTAGTATAAATCTCCCTCTGTGTCTCAACAGAAAGTGTTTTCCTGATTAGCTGTGGTAGTGTCATAAAGAGGGAGTTTGGCACTAAAAAGACAGAAATTCTGGAAGATATTGACTTGATTTGACTAATTTGGATGGCTACAGCCTCATATCAACTTCAAATGAACTTTTAAATGCATTTTTGTACAGAATGAGGCTTGTGGATTGCGGACTGGATACGTTGTGCATTTTTAGAGAATGACTACAGCAAGAAAAACATGTCATTGTTCATTTGAGCACTGGACTATTGTTTTAAGACCGACTTGAAAATTGTGAATCTGTCCTTCAAATTGTTTCATATGGGATACCACAGTCTGCATTAACAATTTGTGTATCTTCTCCAATCAGTAACAGATATTCTAAACTTGAGCACTGGCCTTTATTCAATAACTAGCCTGCTGCTTTTCGTCCACCAACCACTGACATTAAGTAGCTGTTGTCTTTGTATGTCTGTTCTAAGATATGCATGTTGTTTTGCATGTTTTTACATTGAACTATGGAAGTAAACACAATTTTGGTCTGTTGTGCACCCCACTCATACATGACAAGTTTACCTTGAATTTTGTAACATGTAACATCATCTGTCCCTTAAATATTCAAGTGTCAGTTAAAAACTTTTCTTTTCAATGAACATTTCTCTTCATCCTCCTCTGCATAGTCTTGTTTTGGTCTGCTTTGTTTGATTTTATTTTTTTCCCTCTGTAAAGTGTCCTGCAGTTTGTGAAAGGCGCTATAAAAATTAAACTTATTATTATTATTATTTAAATGAATACCAACTCATGGTCAACTTACTAGCTTTTTTCCAATGCTTTTAACTGTATCACACAGTCTTCATCAGCAGATGGAGTTTACTCAGTTGTCACAAAGATAGATATGTTGACATGCAAGCTCTGTAAATGCAAAAGAAAAAAAAAGCGATATGCACCATAAATGTGCTAAAAATGTTACAGATTAAGTTATAACAGCAATTCGAGGATCGTGTTATATGGTTGAAAACTGAAGGAAAAAAAAAAGTTGACCTTGAGTTGGGACTGTTTTGTCAAATTAGGTCAAGAATTCACTTTGATGATTAATTTAACCAATGTTTCCCTTCAAAAATGAGATATAACCACAAAAAGATGAGTGAGAAACACAGAGCATGGCATTAAGCAAAGGTTAATGGGAGACCTGCTTCTCTCCACATGTTATAAGTGTGCGTGTGTGTGTGTGTGTGTGTGTGTGTGTGTGTGTGTGTGTGTGTGCGTGCGTGCTTGTGTGTGTGTGTGTGTGTGTGTGTGTGTGTGTACATGGGTGAATGAGAGGTAACTTGTACATTCCAGTTCCGTCCATAAACAAATGCTTATATGACAACATTCAGATTATCAAGTTTGGTTTACTAGTCACGAGTTGCCTTTAAGGCCAGTTGTCCCTGTTTATCTTTGTCTGTTACAGAGCTGTACACACTGGCAGGCTATGAGTCATCACTCCCAAAAGCTGTTAGTAAGCACATCAGGCACTGATGGAGACAGACACAGTCAAGCACCCAATCATAAAGTGAAGGATCATACCACCACTAAATGTGGTTTTATAAGTACTCCACCATTAAGAGGGTCCCATTTAAGTAAAGAACATAAAGGCAGACTGCAGCATCACAGGCTGCAGAATGAATGTGAGGTCTGTGCTGCCACCTGCTGACGATATTTCTCAGCACAGTATATTACATCATCATGGGAAGAAATGAAGTATGCTTTTCATATTTTATAGCAAATTACTCAATTACATTATTTAAAAGAATATATATTTTGTAAGCAGCAGGCACACACAGATGATTCTCTTTACCTTTACCAAGAAATTAAATCTTTATGTCAGCCAGATGAAGCATAGAAGTCACACAGACTTTAGTATGAAATACACAAATACAATCCAACTCAACCAAAGAATATAAGATATCATAAACAAATATTTTATAGAATATGTTTACATAGTGAGGAATCAAGAGTTCAGGGGTCAAAATTAACATTTACCTTTTTCTACAGAGGTAGACAGTAAAGAAAACTGACTCCATCACCAGCATATTTTTGGAAAAGGTTGAAATAATATTCGTCTACTTCAGACAGAAATGTGTCCTGTATCAGAAAATAATGCTCTTTTAACTGTTAATGTTCAATTTTTAATTCAGAGTTTAAAAAACACTATTTGGCCTCTCTTGTACTTACATCAGTGTGCTCACTTTTTTAGTTGTTAGGATCCCAATTAGTTGTGATCTAAAGCACAGCTAGTCTTCACAAGGTCCAAATTACAGTCAAATATTAGACATAAATTAGAGAATAACATTAATATATTAGACAGTAACATTAATACTTTGGCACCGTAATAAAGGGGAGTGATAAATTGAGAGGTTTTGCCATGAGGAAAAACAGGTTTCACTTTTCACACACATATACTTTAATAAAAGTACAGAAATATTATCAGCGAAATATACTCATTTAAGTTGCATGAACTCAATATGCAGCATAAAGGCCTCTGCAGTGATATACGATTATTACTGATGCATCCACATATAAACATTTTAAAGTCATAGCTGATCAAAAGGAAGCTACTCCTTTTAATACTGTTTGCATTTAATTTGTATGTAAATAATGTACATTAATCTGCAAAGTAACCAAACCAAACTTGACTCAACTGACTCCAGCTGTCAAATAAATATTTAGTGTAAAGTAGCATTAAATACTCAAATTAATAACATTTTTAAATACAACTACCTTAAAAGTGTACTAGAGTGCTGAATTAACTTACATTTTACAGTTACATTCTATCACTGCCTGTCATACATAACGTTCCCGCATCCCTCCTTTCTTTCAGATTGTGACAATCTAACCACCATCACCTTAATCAATAAAGAGTGCAAAGGTTACATTTTTCCCATTTTTAGATTAAAGTGTCGCCCCTGATTTAAACACCATCTATAAACATGTTTACCCATTCCCTCTACTTCTCTCATTGTTAACTTCAGGAGCCACAAGTTTGGCCAGTTATTCTGAATGAGGTATGTCATTTTCTATTTATCGCTCACAATTTTCTGCAGTCACAAAACCATCCAGCTCACACAAGTGTTTGGTGTTTTCCTAATGAGACTTCTCCCCAGGAAATTGGGTTCTTGTGCCCAAGAAGTACAAAAACTGAAGCAACAAATTAATCTGACAGAAGAAACTAGAGTCTCAACTTGCATAAATTGTAATATGGAGTTGGCTTCAATGTTAAAACATGTAGATGCTTCTCTTCAAGCTTATCTTCATGTCTCAAGACTCTTAAGGGCTTCATTTCAATCATAACAGCTGTTTTAATGATTTCTTCTTTTATAGTTTGAGATATTTGAAATAATTGAAATTCACTTTTTCTTTTACCGTGCAGTCTGGACTAAAGTATCTCTGTCTTATCTCAGCCTGAAGATGTCTGGTCTGGTGGGAAGGAAGCTGTGCCAAAGCCAAAATCCTCAGTTTCCCGGTCTTCCAGAGAAGAATTTAACTTTCCCAGTGGGCCGCATTCACAGGCTGCTCAGGAAAGGCCAGTATACACTAAGTAAGTTGGCACTGGTGCTGCAGTGTACCTCTCAGCCGTCCTGGAGTACCTCCGCGCTGAGATGCTAGTTCTGTCAGGAAATGCCAGCCATGACAACAAGAAGCGTTGCATTGCTCCTGTCCACATCTTGTTGGCACTGAAAAATGACGAGGAGCTGAACAAACTGCTGGCAGGGGTCACAATCTCAGAGGGTCGTGTCATCCCAAATATCCAGGCAAGCATTTTCCCCAAGAGGACCAAGGCACTCAAGGATGACAGTCCTGCTAAAGATGTTGAGCCTCAAGAGTTTGAAAACATTTATTTTACAATAAAACAGTTTTTATAAACCATAGTTTATTTTAATAATTAGTCAGTAATTAAAAAATAATAATAATTTAAATATATTCTTATATCATATATGCTTGCCCTTAATTACTTTGACACTTTGACTTGACTGCCAGTGGATAATAAACTTGGCTACTGAGATTTAGTGTGCTGACGTGCAAGCACTGGAAGCAATAGGTCATCTGGGAAAATGGTTAATACTTCAAGACCCACACTGTTTGTTGGCAACTGGAAAGAGCTTCAAAACCCTCAATCTTTCCGATTGAAAACTGGTCTTATCCCTGTGAGTCTTCTCAAAACACTATATAGACCATGCTATATTTAACTACAGGAAGTCTACACTGATGTGGCATTGGAAGTTTTTGTTTTCCTTTAGTGCATCCACACAATTCAGGACATGCAACTACACCAGTGAAATTGACACTGACGCTCCTGTTTTGGGCCTTGGATTGTGCAAAAATTCTGAATGTTCCCCAAAATGCTGAATAAGATAAATGAAATATCCTCTCAACACCTAATTCAGTTGTGCACCATCTTCAGAGACAACAGCACAGCCAAAGAAGATATTACTCATCACACTGACAGGGCACATGATCTTGTAGGAGAGAAGTCTGCCAAAGATAAAGATGGAAATGTCCAAAAATGACTGTGCATGCTTGAGATTGTTTAATGGATTGGCGTGACTTTAGTGCAGAAGAAAATATTTTGTAACCAGTTTGAAATGTTTGCCAATTAAATCTGACTGAGCAATAATGTGGTTGTCTAGTGTCTACACAGTTCATGCTCACAACATTTGAACCACAACATTGTAATCAAGTATTTTTATTTTGCTGTATTGCACCTTTTACTTGAGTAAAGGATCTTAATATTATTTCCACAACTGCCTAAAACTATCAAAGCCCATTGCCACCAATGTGACGAAAACAAAAAGATCGTATAGTAAGATAGTATCTTATTATTTTTGAGATAGTATGTCATTATTTAGAGATAGTTTGTAATTATTGTGAGATAAATCATTGGCTTCCATATAAACACCCAAACGTATATCTGAACCTATTGTTTTTCTCAGGTGTTTCGCAACCCTCTGCAACAGTGCGTCTCCTGAACGTACCTCTGTGGGTAACGACGCGCTGACGTCAGACGTGTGAACAACAAACAGTTGTTGGACTTCAACAAGCTAGCGAAAGGCAGCTCCACACAAAAACAGCTCCCACGTACTTGTCCCGGACAGTGAGTTATCTACGACACCTGTACGATCCGTATATCGTTTAATATAACTTAATTATAATCCGCATTGTTACTGCCGGCAGGTGTGTCCTCGGCTCGGATCCCTGGCGGTAACATTAGCCACAGAAACATGCTCTTTGCTCGGACTGTGACGCCTGTTTTTTTCCTCGCCACCTCTGGTCGAGGTTTGTGATGCGAGCCGAGCTGCAGCACGACAGAGGGTGAGACAAGAGCCACACAGTCGGAAAATATTTTGTATCTTGACACAGAAGAATGGACTTTGTCGGGGGGGAGCTTAAAGCAGCAGTGATGCGACCGTACACGGGCCTGAGTGTCATTGTTGGGCTACAACTTTAGCAAGCTAGCTAACATTAGCTCGCTCAAATTCATGCAAATGAATTGGTTTGGTGTCGGGCTCTGAGCTCACTCTGCTAGCGTAATGGAGGCACCCTGAGTGGCTTGTTCATTCCAGCTGACTGTCCTGGTCCTCTTAAATACTGCTGGCAATGTGCTGACGACCAGGGAGCAGTAGGACGCGGTTAACAGAAATTATTAAGTGGTAGCTGAGGCTGCCTGACTTGGTGATAGTTGAGCAAAGTTGCCTAGTTTGTCAGATAAATACAGAGACAGTGTTTCTCACTGGTATCACATATTTATTGTATTGATATTTGTGTGGAATTGCACTTTATCTTACATTTAAAAGGATGCAACAAAGTCACTTTTGATTTGGACTAGTGAAAAATATAATTTAAATCACTTTGTCCCCCCCCAAAAAACTAACCGGGCAATACATAGGTATAACTTTCTGATTGCACTTAGATATAATTTGGTCAATAAAGGACCACTATAGGTGCACATCTACATGTCTTGTAGTGAGAAGGCCAGAGACGGACTTATCCTTAGTTACTGTTTAACCTAATATCCAGGCTGTCTGGCACAGTTAAAGACTGAGTTTCACTGGAAATGAAAACATGAATATCGAAGAGCAGTGTTTAGATTTGTGCAATGTAAAGACAAAAAGTAACATGGATGATGAACATAACACTACCAACAACACCGACGGGGTCATCCCCCGGATCTCTGAACTGATGATGGACAGTAACGCAGAAAAACAAAAAAATGTTCCCACAGAGGCCTCTGAAACGTACCTGTTGCCTCAGCTCACAGACAACCTTCAGGTGGCGGAGGAGGATAACCACCAGGCACAAGACACACTGGAAATTGACGAGGTCAATGGAAATAGAAAGAGCAGTGCTCAAGACAACCCTGCTTTAGCAAATCCCACTGACTTAATCTTTTCTAATGATGAGCAGCATAAGGACAATATTGGGGTGGAGAAAAGGAAGGACGATAAGGACACTGCAAAGTTTGTTGTGGGAGAAGGGGATGATGGCGGGGACATGGACATTGGTGTGGATCTGAGTCTCGATGAGAGCGGGGTGTTGGAGGCAGAATCGACAAATGTCGGATCATTGTCAGACAATACTTTAGACTCAAAGTTGACAACTCAAGATGCCCCAGCTGGCAGCGTGGCAGACAGCCTGTCAGAGGCAAGCCAGACAAGTAGCACAGAAGCTTCAGCCTCAGACCAGGCTGTGCTGTACCCCGTGGTGCAGGAGGGGGACGATAAACACAAACCAAGTGGCAAACATGTGACGTTTCCCACAGATGAGGATATTGTCTCTGGAGCAGTGGAGCCCAAGGACCCCTGGAGACATGGTAATACTGAGTGTTAATGCATATCTTTATGTGTGATTGAGTTTCTATTTATTCTCATTGTTTGATGTTGTGGCTGTATGAACAAGCCAGGATCAAGTCTCATAGGACTTCTAACAGCTTTCCGTTTTTCTCAAACCCCATATGTAAAAAGCTGCTAATACTGGGGTAGAAATGTGCACTGTCATGGTCCGTGCTCCACGTGTAGTCGGTGAGAACATGCGACTGGTGTATGGATGTTGACACTGATACATGAGAGGTGTATCGATCATGCGGTCTGTTAGATGAATGTTCTTTTGTGTCTTCTTTCAAAGTTCGTTATCTCTCGCAAGATCACACCTCACGTTCACTATTTAGTCCCCAGGCAGCACCTGTGCCCCCGTCCCCTTTTTCAAACAGAAGTTTTACTTTAAATAGACAAATAAATAGCACAATAGTGTAGTCTGTTAGTTTGTTTCAACAGCTTAAGTACATCTATATATCTAAATATAGGCCCAGGGCTGTGCTGTGTGCTGTATTGTTAGAGGATCCCACCACTCCTTGAGGTGTGCCATTTTACCACTGTCGGTTCCTGTTTGTCCAGTGAGAACGCCTCCTGAACGCTCATGCAGGATGTGGCACTGCCTTTACTGTGCTGATATTATGTACCCAATCTTTAAAGTCATAATGAAAAGAAAAGCTACCTTTTCATCTTTTAAGTGAATCTTCCGTGTGATAATATGCATATATTTTAGAATAAATGCCACGCATTTAGATAAGAAAACTTTATGGATCCCCAGGAGGCAAGTTTAGCACTACAGCAGTACAAAAATAGATCAGAGAGGACAGGATACAGATCTGTAGGGAAAGTAGATCCAAGTTAGAAAGCAATCTACAATCAACAATCATACAGATAAAGTATATTTGATGTATTTTTATATAAAGATTTGCATTCATTATGACTATAATCAAATATAATGTGAACACAAATAGAAAAATATAGTATCAGTATTTGTGGAGTTCCATTTTTTTGTCTTTTTTTATACTTAGTTAAGATTCAACTTTATTGTCATTGCATTTCATTCCATTGAGTAAATACCAGTACAACTAAATGCAGTTTTTATGTAAAATAAACCCCAAAAACCATTATTGTACAAAAAGGGTGTAAAAATAGGCAACGCAAAAATAGGCAACGCAAAAATAGGCCTTTTTTTTATTGCAGGAATGTCCAACTCAATTAGTTGCTCACAAGTCATGGTTCAAGCCTAATAATACTGATAATCTGCCTTTATTAGGTCTGATATTTGTTTTTTTATTATAGTTTTATTGCATTATGCTTCTTTTAATGCTGAGTTGGCTTGCTTTAGTACACTTCGTATGTTCAGTTTTTTTTTTTTGGAGGAATTGGTACATCTCATGTGATCTGACCATGATTCATCTGCCCCTTCATCTGGTGTGGACAATGAACATGATTTAATGAACAAGACGTACAAAGTGTGAAAGCTGGTGATGACATAGCTGCACAGCTGACTACGGTGGGAGAAGATGGTCAGATTTGTTTTGATGGTTTTTTAATGGGTAAACAATTGCGAGTCCTGTGTTGTTGTTGTTGTTGTTGTTGTTTTTTCACTGATGTATAAAACCAGAAATATAGGCCAGGCCAAAGCAAAGGTCAGTGACGCGAGATGTCCGTACGGGGGGGAGGGGACGGTGGGAAGACGCACAAAAGCAGCAAGGTTAATATCTATGAGCAATACTGCTTCATGTTCAGCTGAATTAAAATAAAAACCCTTTCAACCAGCCAGACAGCCACTAAGAAAAGATCCTTAAGTCCCCCACCCCAATTTGTTCTTTTAACATTCAGCTCAACTGTAAACTATATTGATTTTTTGCCCACTTTACTTAACATGACATTCGCTTGTCACTGTTGCTTTTCTGTTTTTTTCTGTATCAGTCTATGCAGCCATTACAGAGCACATGCCAGGCATCCAGTCTAATAGTAAATTGGACGTGAAATATCTGTAGCCAAGCTCCACGGGGGCAAAGTCCAACGCAGTTAGCCAAGATTTCCGGGACCTTATGAAACACACAGTGCTGGGAACAGAAAAGTATCTAGATGACTGCAGAGTGGGCTCAGATTATTTGGCACGGCACATTTATCATGTAGTTTATTTAAGTTCCAAAGGTCCAACTGATTGTGTGTTTGATATAGAGGTAGACGAACGTCTCGCAGTGCTGAAAATGTGCCTTAATATAAGCTATGATATAACACTGTGGTACATTTATTTATTTATTTATTCATTATTTGTTATAATCCTTTTTCAGGGAATACATCATTGCAGAAATGTAATGATTTAAACTTCCAAGCCTGGTACTTTTACATTTTGTATGTTTTTAAGCCTGAAATATTGTGGCCTAAAATATCCAAAAAATGGTAATATATTTAAAATGATTCATGATAAAGGATGTTAAAGTTTAGAAATAATTATGACTGTTATGTTCTCTGTTTAGGTTTAACAGAAGATGATAATATAGTGTGATTATGAGTGTATTTTCACTATAATAGGGTCAAATCTAAAGTACAGTAAAATAATATAAAAAAAGAAACTAAAATACAGTGGCTCCAATTTTGGTATACGCAATAATTATAAAGGAATACTTATGAACAGTATGTAAGGGTTAAGTGAATGCTGTCATTTGTTAAGCTTTTAGACTAAATCTTTACATTTCAGGTGATCTTTTATGTGTGATTGTTGTTAAAGACTCAGATTGACACACAGGTTTTTCTTTTTCCCCCAACATTGCAACTTGCTGCTCTGATAAATTACAGCGAAGCAAACGAACAGTGCGATAGATCAATCACTGTCAACAGCTAAGCTAAACTGGCCTTTTTCACAGCACACATTTGGACTTGTCTTTGCAAGAAAAGCACAGGTAACAATGAAGCAGTGTTCACTATTATTTATACTATTTACTATTTTTCCTGCTTTGACATGTCACTAAGTCCTTTGTGCAAAAAGTCCATCAAATCATGACAATGCTATGATTTGATGGATGTTTTTGCCAATGTTTTTTTTAAGCTTCATGTTGTGTCTCATAATAATGTAATAATTTCCTTTAGAGCTGAAGTGATTAATCGGTCACTTGACATAAAATTAACCCTAAACTGTTTTGATAATTGATAAATCGTTTTGAGTTGTTTTTTTAAGCAGAAGTGTCCAAATTCTTTGATTGTAGTTTTTCAAATGTGAATATTTTCTGGTTTATTTAGTCTCCTCTGACAGTAATCTAAATGTCTTTGGGTTATGGACTCTCAGTCAGGACAAAGGAAAACATTTTGGCTGATCACTTTGGGCTTTGGGAAACATTGATCGTCATTTTTCACCCTTTAGGAACATATTATAGACCAAATGACTAATTGATTAATTGAGAGAATAAGCAACAGATTAATCCATATAAAAAATAATTGTTAGTTGGCGCTAATGATAATTGCTAATATCATTGCGGTTTTACAGATAATTGTGCCTGCATTTTATACCTACATTTTCGAAAATACGTTTAGTGCAAAACTTTTAAACTCTGCAAATACTTGCTGTCCTTTAGTGTGTCAGCAGTGGCCTGCTCAAAGCTTTTACACTCATATAGATATCTGTTCCTTTGTTCAGACATCTAGTATCTTGAGATCATGCTCTCACATGGGACACTGTGCGTGTGTGTGTGTGTGCATGTGTGAGTCTGAGACAAAGTCCAGGAAATGAAATGCATCTGAATCTGTAGCTCAAGGCTCTTGATACTTAGCGAGGAGTGAGCACCACAACACAATAGATCCATGATCCGTCCAGACACGTTATCTGCTGATCTGGTGTCGGGTTCTCCACGTTCCACGTTCCTGTGTAATGTCTCCTGTCAGAAATGTAACAGTGAGGTGGGCCTGAGATCACAGAGCCTGGAGCTTCATCCATGCGTGGAGTTACTGCTGTAAAGCAGAAGGACGAATTTGCTAGATGGGTATTAAATTTGTTCTAATTGATGTCAGGAATGAAGCTTCTCAACAGCCGTTAACTTTATGGAGCTCAGAAAAGCTGCCGTTCAGAATAAACACCTGATGTTCAGGAGGGAACAATAGTAGCCAGCTGGAGTGCCATATTTCCATTTCTTTCTTGTTGCTCTAATTTTTACAGAATTGGCATCGTCCAGTTTTGTGATATCAGCCGGCGTGCAAGGTGTGAGGCTATAGTTTACACAAAAGTTGAAGTTTTTAAGAACACATTTGCATTATTTTACTTTCTAGAGCTGAATTTAATCTGTATACTCGTAAGGAAACAGTCTCTCTAAGGGGAAAAGGAGAATATGTTAATGTAATTTTGCTCAGGGTTAGGTTCTATCATACCTAAAAACCCTTTTTTCTTTTCTTCTCCATCTCCCTGTCAAGACTTGAGGAGAGCTTGTTCTTTCCCTCCAGGCCTGGGCAAATATTACATCATATCCTGAGATTCCTGAACTTCCCAACATGCTGTGTTGCTTCCCCTTGCTCCCTCCACTTCTCCTTCCCGATCTCTCCTCCTCCTCCTCGTCTTTGTGTGGCTGGCCAATTCAGTCTAGGTGTAGCTCGGGCTTATATCAGCACAGCACGTCTTTACAAAAGCAACGAATCATACTGGAAGCATGTGCCAGGTCATTTATTTTATCAGACTTATCAGTCACCACAAATACTCTTAAATCTCCAGAGGTTGTTTTTGTTAAGTCATGCAAGGTAGTTTTCCACAGCAGCCACACTGAATAATAGTGCTCTCCAGTGTGTGTGCTATAAAGGTTAATATTTATAACTTAATTGTAAACAGCCTTGTGTGTAAATAACTTTGAAGCCTTTCACTTGCAGTGCAAACAATTCCTTCACAGTAATGACCGTTTATCCTACAAGCAAACCAAACTCTTTGGCCTACGTGCAGCTCCGTCTCGTGTCATCAGACCCGAGGCCCACTTGGCACCAGGTTATTAGTGGCTCTGTGACCCATGAAACCAGAAGCCAGAACAGTACTGGATTTTTGTAAACTTTGTAAAATATAGCATATTAGATAAGTGGACCATAAGTGTTCAGGTCTGTCTTAAAGCTGCAGTCAGCATATATGAACATTGAAACCGTTTTTTTCCGCTGTAATCATTCCTCCTTTTCATACTGACTGTTAGAAGATCTCCAAATACACTTTCACTGTGATGGGTGCCAAAATGTATTTTAAGTTTATCTTAAAATAATATGAGTCATCTGAGTTAGTCATATTGTGGATATTGGACATTTAGTCTTTTTAGTAAAACATTCTTTCTGTCTCGAACAGCAGTGTTTTCCTGTTGAAGAAAAAAAGGGAAATTTGGCAAAAAAATAACAGTAACTTTGAAAGAAATTGACTTGATTTGGTTCCTTTTGGATGGCTGAAGAAAACTTTTACATACAGAAGGACAGCTGTGCATTTAGTTTCCCATCACTTACATTGAAATCACATTATGAAATGAGCTCTTATGAACAGGAGGAATGATTACAGCAGTAAAAACATGGGTCTATGTCCATTTGGGCACCTGACTGTTGTTTGAGGACAGACAGAAAATTGTGAGCCCGCCCTTTAAACTGGCAGAGTTAGCGTTATCAGATTGATAATGTCAGCTGTCATGGAGGTGTCATTAACACCCCATTTTCCACGAAAACATGAAGAAAACCCTGGAGAGTCACACTCAGTGAGGCAAATAACGCACTGAAATAGAAAATACTGCAAAAATCAGTAATGAAACTGACAGTTTTATCATTTTGCATGTTTGTATGCTCTGTATCAGTGTTTATGTAATATGTACGATAGTTGCAAAGCTGTCAACTAAGTTATTGCTTTAAAAAATAGCATTAAATGAGTGTTTAGATGTACAGCTGTTTAAATTATGAAGAGTAGTTTGATTCACTGTCCTTGAAAAAGTTTGCTCAACCGTGCATCTGTATGATGAAGGACAATATGAACACTTTAATAAAATGTCCCGTTATTGTTTCAAACAGAGTCTGCCAGATAAACTAATTAATGATGACTTTAAATTAGTGTTTTTAATTCCAACCAACAATACACGCTGATGCTGATATGTCTGTCATAGGATAATATCAGCGGATACTATCGGCCTGCTGGTTTATCTCTAGTTTAAATATTCATCTTTTATGTATTTTGGCCTGTTTATGCTACACATGCACCTCTGCATTGTGTATTTGAGAACCATATGTCATATAAAGCTGAGGATTGATAGTAAATGGCAGAATAGATGTGGAACATGCGAGTCTCCATAAAACTTGCCAGTATTTCTCTGTGATGATCAGTGATCTCTCATCCTGCCCTGATGTCGCTGTAGGACTTTGTGTCATTGTCAAACAGGAATTCCTTGCTCTTCCCTTCCTTTTTATCTCTCCTGAGGTGGTTTGCGGTGACAAATATTACCAACACACTCTCAGCACACGTGGCACAAAATGCCTTTTCATTTTACAAATGAGCATACAAACTGTTGCTTGCTCATAACGTCTCTTTCCAGCTGGTCTGACAGCTTTCCTTCTCTCAGACTCAGGCCTGGCATCATGTGGGAGATAATTTAAAATGGCTGCTCTGTTTTTCTGTTGTTTTAAGCATCATCGTAGTTTATCAAACAGAGAGACAGACTGCTGTTGTTGCTCAGACATAACATCTTAAACCACTGAAGCCATGAAGGCAACGTAGACATGCTGTGATATTATTTCCTGTCAAGCTGTAATTGTTTTGTCTGCTGTAATGTGTAAACGGATCTAAAATACCGTACATTTGAGGGTGTTTTGATGGGTCTGTGTTTGTAGGAGGCATAAAATCAATTCCAGGTTTTTGCTTAATCACACTCCAGCAAAGTCTCACCATTTATTGAGCCACACCAGGAGAAGTCATCAACTTTACATCGCTTACTTTTGACCCTCTGCCTCGTGTAGGCTTGTGCTGGAACAGCACAATTCAGGTTACGTAAATGTGCTTGGTTGGAGCAGCTTCCTTGTAAAATTTGGACTTTTATCTCCTCTGTGTGTCTGCTGTCACCGACTTGTCATACAGACTGGTCAAATCTCACAGCAGCAGCATTAGTGCCACACATCCTCGCCCGTCTGCTGCCCCACCTCTGAGCAGCCAGACAGCCAACTGTCATGTGTGAATGACGTTGCTGTCACCATCCGCAGCACGGCAGTGTGAAATGGCATGAGACGGGGGCTGGAGAGCGGGAGAGCAGGGCTATTTTGAACACTGACACTTGCATGTTAAGTAGGAGCTGACGACTCTTGTGTGTTTGCACTCCCGACACATATCGACATCCAGCCAAAACACCTGTGAGGTGCCGTCACATATTGCTGAGGCCATGTGGTAAACTTTTGTCACCCTTAAATGTAGGTGATTGGTGTACTTCATGCTTTCAATTTAGCCTTCTTTCACACTAAGCTGGCTGAAATTTTAAATTCCTTGTGCGTGTAAAAACATGTGAGTCCACCCTGACTTTTTAAGATCTCCATCCACACTTGTACCCGTCTTTTAAGGAGTCGGACAGACATAGTCGGTAAGTCTTCTGAGTCATAGCTAGTTAAATCTGCTCTCTGCGATCACTTAGCTGTTCTCATTGACACATTTTTTCTGTTGCTGTGCTGCTGCTTTGTGCTTGCGAAGTCGTCTATTAAAATAAACATTTATACAGCTTAATGTCAGAACCTGCACTATGTGATTAGTGCTATTGACATTTGAAAGGAGTGCCCATAGAGTCGGTTAGAGGCGACAGAAAGTTGGCTTCTTTACTTGACTGCTGCACACACCCCCGTCTGCCTTATGTCACCCAATTTTTCATCGTACTTTTTGGATCCTGGAAGCCTCTTTTGTGTCTCAATCTCTTCATGAAATGGGACTGTTGTTTTTTTTGCCATACCCACACACACACCTGACAGCATCTCATGAAAAACCTGGATTTAAGAGCGCAAATTGTAAAGTTCTTAAATCATAGTTTGCCAAAAGCTCTGGTTTTGCTGCACACACTGAAATGCGTGGCCAGTTTTGTCATATTTAATCACTCTGGAGACTGTTTTCCAAAAAGCTCAGTTTTTGTGTGGATGGACGAACAAAAACGAAGGGAACCAGACGTGATTTGACCTTATAATGAATTGTCAAACTAACAAATAAGTATACATTTCCTGTCAAGGTCTTCATCTGACAGCAACAACTACCTGATGGCGTCAAACATCAATGGTTTGAGTCAGTAGGGCAGCAAATCTTCTAAAGACTGCAGAAGATTTTGGCCATACATCTGAAACAGAGTGGATTAAACCCTGAGTACTGCTAGTTGGACACCTGGCCTCCATGTGTCACTAAAAGTGCTGTGTGTTCAATCTTCTCTATTCGAGCACCTTTTTCTGAACTGTTGGCTGCGAATAATTTCCTCTTACAGCATGCAACCTGTCAACACTGGTTTCCTGGCTATTACGTTTCCTTATAGACATTTGAACTGTACAGATTACGTCAAATTGATCAATTCAAGGTGAAGGCCTCTTTCCAGAAACCTCACACACGGCTAGGTCAGTGCCTTTGTGACTACCTCTCACTGCACTTTTCTTACTACAGGCCTCTTTCTTATAGCACGTTGTTATGTAACTTAGTGTTATTCTCTCAAGGAAGTCCAAATGTGCGTGCACTTCCAGATGTGGTCTGGTCTGGTGTTTATCTGCAGTAGCTTGACTGAGGCCGGTGGTGCAATCTTCACCACATTCCCAGTCTCTGCCAAAGTTTTTTCATAAACTCTCGACACAAAGTATCCTGTATCACACTTAACTAGTTAAACCAGAATGGGAAGACTAGTCAAACAGAAGAAATTCAAGACTTGATTCAAGCTGTGCATTTTCACGTCTTGTTGGGATCAGCTCCTTGTGCCGGGTCTCTCGGTTGCCAGTTTCTGCCAATTATATTGCGTCTCCTTCTACATTCATGCAAACTTGTCTTTGCTTGTTTCCCCTTTTTTTTCGTAGGAGTGAGAGGAGAAAGCGTAGCACCTGTTGATACTGTATTTGCACACCAGTCAGCGGTTAGACAAATAATGGAGGCACAAACGTGGCAAAACTGAGAAAGATAACAGACATATACTGAAATTGGGGTCGGACTTGACTTAACGATTCCGATAACTTTATATGTACCCTCAAAGGTGTGCAAAGAATCAGCATCCGTGATCCTGATCATTTCTTGTGCATATATGGAGCAAGAGCTGGCATGATGATGCTTTTGTGCTGCATTAAAGGCTGTCTACATTCATTCAGCACCTTCATATGACAGCAGCTTACAGGCAGGTGACAGCTTTCAGCTCCCTGCAAGAAAAGAATTGTGTGTTTACAGGCCCTAAAGGTTTGGCATCGACATCAAATGCTTTTGAAGAGCTTCATAAGAAAACAGTTAAGGCCCTTTTCGTGTTGCTTTAGATGTTCTTCAAAAGGACTGAAAGCAGTCGAAAGCTCTTTCAGAAGTTTTTCAGGGAGATTTCGGTTTTGCCTAATTTTATCATAACCTCCAAAACCAACAATCCAGTTGACATGCTGCTTTCTGCAACAACTGGTCAGGTGTGAAAAGTTGAAATTAGATAAATGAGCAAAGCTCATAGTCCTCCACAAACTTTTGACAATTCCTACTTCTTCTCCCTGTTTGAATTAAACCATTAAAAACACCATGAAGTGTTGTAATTTGTGTGCTGCCGTTACATGCAACATTTTATCCTTTGTAGCTTGTTTATTGATCTTCTGTGCCTCCATTATGCAACAAATAGCTCCTTGCTTCACCGACATTTAAAATGGGGCATCAAATTTCAGCTTATCTCATACACAGCTTGTTATCGCAACAGTTTAGTAAGCATTCATACACCAGTCCGCTCATCTGTCCCAGTAAAACTAACACAACGTGAGTCTGGTGCTAAAGCCCACACTCACACAGTGGGCACTCTTCGGGTCAATTTGTGCTGACCTTTTGTGGGCGGTGGTAGAGGCTTTGACTGCAACACTGTGATTATGTTGTGCAGAAAAAAAGGAAAAGAGAAGCTGCTGCCTTTTAATACCAGTGCATCATTTTGACAAGTTGTCATACTGGTGTGCCAGGGCTCGTTAGGCAGCGTTAATTGAAAATCAGAAATAAATGATACTGTGTCACATTGGTTTAAAGAGTGGATAAGAGAAGCTGGCAGCATCTAATTAGCATTATTGAAAGCAATTGAAAATAACTCACAGCTGATTACTCCGCTTCTCTTTTTTTTTTTCTTTTTTTTTTTTTTACACTTCTTGTCATATAAACCTGTTTTTCATTTCACAAAATTAAATCAGTTGGGAAATAAAGAAGTACAGAAATGGGATGACAGTACAGATGACAGCCAAAAAGCTCATTACTCAGCTGCGTAGGACTTGAATGGACCTCTTGTGACTCATTGATGATGTTTCTTGCCATGTGAACATGTGTTAAAGCTTCAGGACAGGGATTACTTTGCCTAAAATACTCATATTTTTGGTTGTTTATTTGAATATGTTAAGGAAAAAACATTACTCTAAAATATACTGTACACGAGTGGATTTTTATAGCATCTTTGATTTAAAGGTTGGTTTTGAGCAGTCATTTCTCCTCCCTTCTAATCCTCCTCCCTCTCTCTCCCCCTTCTGCGTACCTCCTCATCGCCACTCCCTCCGTACATGTACCAGCAACACTGGAGGGAGTGTAATAAAACAGAGACCGAGCAGGCAGAAACGCAGGCAACAATTGTAGCTCAGCTCTTAATGACCCTGCAGAGCTGAAACACACATCTCTGATTTCTATTTAACATCAAGCATCTGACTCTTGAGGAGCCCACTGTTTCTTTTTTGTCTCTTATCTATGCAGTGTACTTATTTTTCTTTAAGATGTTCAACCAAGTTTTCTTTGCTATTGAGTACAGTGATGATAAAAAAAACATTATTTTTTATTCTTTCTACATCTCTCACCTCTTCTGTTTCTCTAATTAAGGGGCTGTTTATAAAAAACATACTGTGCACTAAGCATGGGACCTCCTCCAACTCCCACCCCTAAACCCCACCTTCCCTCAGGAAATGTTTACACACACAAACACACACACACACACACTTTTGCTCCACAGCGACTCTGCACAATAACACTTTTCCAAGGACATCGTGTTCACTGGAACGCACAAACACTGTACTGTACAAATTCACAAGACTGCACACTTAACACACCAGTAGAGAAAAGCATTTCTATTATCAACCATGGAAACAGGGCAACAGAAGAAACTGAGCTTTAAAGTCACAGTGAAACAGAAGTTAGAGAATCTTTAGCAACTGTGCTGTGATGTATTTCCCAGTGGAACAGATCATGTGAGCGGGTGAAGGGTTTAAATCAAATCCTACACATTTGTTTGGACCACTAAAAAAGTAGGCGTGGTGCAGCGAACGCAGCGCGATACAGAGCTGTGAAGGGATTGTTGGCACACATTCCCCCTCACCCACGTTGTTAGATGAGAAGGAGGGCGAGGGAGAAATGAATGAATCACATCTCATATCAAGTTCTTTTGGAAATGAAAACAAGGTTTTCGCTCAGTAAAATAACACACTTCCCTCTGTGATGTTTCTCTGCCAGCTACTCTACAACCCACAAGCGGTCAAGTGTGGTTTTATATGATGGGTGTGGTTAGCTTGTCGCCCCAAGTCAAATTTGGCGGATACATTTTTGTTTAGGCCCCTGAGTTCAAGATGAAGCATCAAACGTCCAATGATCAAGACGTGATTTTGTAGTAAACATGATCAGGTTTTGTTTTTTCAGTTTTTCAAACATATTATTAGCATATAACAAATAATAACTGAACAATTAACCCAGGGACACAAGATTAAGAACATTTATTTTATTTTAAAACACTGTCTTTAAAAAGTTGTGGAGCCATCCTCATATTAATCCATTTTAACTTGTACTGCTCTAAAAATGACCCTCACATACAGTATGTTGCTGTTTCTGCCACCTTTGTGCCCTCATAAAGTCTGTGTATGTTCCTGATGTGTAGCTGTGCCTGCTTTTCCACACAAACGCAAAGATAAAAGATATTTTTTAATCTAGTCAGATTCATATGGATGTATTTTAGATTTTTATAACTTAATCATTTGGTTGTACCTCACACCCCAAACCACCACAGTGTGTTATTTAAGTTTTTGGTTGTTTTAGTTTTTTTGCATTATTCAGTTTGTTGTAAAAGCTGCAGATATAGATCTTTACTTCATACTGTTTCTTATGTGTTATTGTGTGATCAGGCACTGATGAGTTATGGCGCTTTTCCACTATATAGTTCTAGCGCTACTCGACTCGGTTTTTTTTTTGCGTTTTCATTATGGGTTGTTCCTGGTACCTGGTACTTTCTTAGTACCTGCTCTGCCGAGGTTCCAAGTGAGCCAAGCCGATACTAAATGTGACGTCAACAGACCGACGGCCACTGATTGGTCAGAAGAGTTGTCACTGGAAGAGTCATGAGCCGTCCCACACAAGAATCAAACCCGGCATTTTTAAATACCGGCAACAGCGTTACAGCCATTCGGCTCAATTTTCTTGCTTTGTGTGTGACAAAAAGCCACATACAGCAGCAAGTACACCATCGCCTCCATGTCCTCCATTGTTTGTGTTTGTGTCGCGTATAAAATGAAGTCAAGGCAGTTTTGCGGAGCTGTGCTATGACGACCCTGCCCACGTTGAGTAGGTACTAGGGGTGTCCTGATACAACTTTTTCACTTCTGATACGATACCGATATTGCAGCCTTGGGTATAGGCCGATATTGATCCGATACCGATATCAGCATGAATCATACATACTTTTATTACTTATTTTGTAGCGCGGGATGTTAGAAAAGGCTTGATCAAGTGATATGACTCAAACAGGAGTATTGTTTTGTCAACAATGTAGTGGCGGCTAGGCATAATGTAGCGAGGCTCGAGGTGCTCAATTAAGCGTTTAAACCCGACATTACTCACCACAGACAAGGGCTGGTCATCAAGTACAATAAACTGGCCTATCTTTTCTGTTATTGCTAATGCCTTTTTGCCGTCCCGTGGGAGTTTGTCACGCTTTGCAAATGTTTCGGACAGCGTTGGTTGTTTGAGGGAACCGGCGGTTTGTTTCTTCGCCTCTGTGGTCTTGCGAAAATCCTCATGCTTTTTCTTGTGATGCTGCTTCAAATGCGCAATGAGGTTGGTCGTATTAAACTTCCCCTGATCTGTGCCACCACGGGAAACTTGCGCATTACAAGTTTTGCACTCAGCTGCAACGTCATTTTCTGACTTTAACGAAAAATGTCATGTTAATGTCATGTTAACACGTCGATGTATGCAGACACCACAGTGTATTATTAAACAGTGAGTTAATCTGTCTATATCTATAAGTGATTTACATTTACAGAGTTTACCCAACTTCTTAATTTGATTTGATTTTTTCTTTTTTCGTTCCTTTTTTCCTGTTTTCGTATCTTGTCTTCTGTGCTTGTGGTGTTATTGAAGTGAAGACCTCTTGAAGTAATGAGAGACTGTCGTACTACAAACGGAGACTGTTCTCTTTTTAACGGCAGCTTTTTACTTCATGTGGTCATTGGCTACATTGTACAGCGGTAATTAGAGTGAAGAAATTAGTTAAAGGCCAGGAGGGAAGGACAGGAGTCAAATTCCCATCCCACCACTGTGAAAAACTGAGTTTGACTCAATCGAATCAGAACTGGAGTTTCCTATAACAGCTGTAATATTATGTATCGTGTTATACATCTAACACTCATCATGTTTCAGTTCCTTTGTTCATTATCTGTGATGTGAAACTATCAGACTATTTACAAACTGAAAGAAAACAAAAGTGTTTCCTGGTCGTAGTTCAGTTAGAAAACCCTGCCGTCCCTCCTGTGTGGCTGCTGACGGCACCGTCACAGTCGGTCACACTAGAGAGCAGTACAGCAGGTTGTACAAGTGTCTGTTTTTTGTTTTTTTTAAGTTCCAAAACATTCAGCTTACCGCTCTGCATCTCGCTGCCTCCGTTTCTCTATTTCAGTGGCTGTTTGTTTTGTAGTGAGCTCATTTTGAGACCAGTCAAAGTTTAAAGCCCGTCATGCTTTTATCTTGTGTTGCTCTGTTTACAATGACGCAGTTAGGGGGAAAAAAAGCAGCAAGTCAACTGACAAAATGAGACTCTCAACCGATGATGAATCAAATCATAGAGGTTTTAGGGAGCAGCTCTACTGCACATATGTACTGGAGCCTTGTAGGAGGATCAAAGACCAGACTGGTTTCCGTTCTGGTGGCTGTTTGGTCTGGGCCTGAAAACAAGTGAAAGATGTGTTGTTGCCGTTCTTGTTGCATTCATACGACACTGGCTCGCTCTTTCATTTTCCCTCCCCCGCACATCATTACCTCGGACTCACCGCAGTATCGGCCTGTAGGAGTCATTTTCAGCCGTGGTCTGACGTTGATAAGTTTCACTGAGGCGATGAATAACACAGAGTTTGATCGGACATGCTCGGCTGTTCGTGGTGGTTATGAGTTGTTAACCTGAATGTTGTCTCTTTTCTTTATTGTCCCACCAGCCGGTCACTCACTCTGATGTCTGCTCGTACAAACAGATATGCACAGATTCAATCATACGAATGTACACGCCCCGAGCCAGCAATGTCCTATAACTTGTTATTTATAGAAGGTTATTATTACTTGACTGCCTTAAGAGGAGGCTTCCCTCAATCTGTACAGAGCATTAGGTTTACTCTCCAGGATAATACTGAAACTGAAACAGGGGTTTTATTTTTAAACTGTTATTACATTATAATAACAGTTTTTCTCCTTAGTCCAGTTTGTTCTGTCACTGTGTTGTACAGTTGGTAGGCGATGAACTTCTATTTGGGAGACAAAGGGGGGAGGAGATGGAGGCGACTGAAAAATGAAGCGGGCAAAGTCTCACCTTGGAGAGAAATCAAAATGCTTAAAGTCATACACACACACACACACACACACACACACACACACACACACACACACACACAGAGCCACCCTGTGTGTTTGTACTGTTTGTTACAGTCTGCAGCAGCATGCACTGCTAACTCTGTATTTATCTACATACACCACCTAATACACAGGATTTGAAATAAGTACCAAATGTCAACTGCTAAAATGCATATCATCCTATTTGTCTTAATTTAATTTCATGTCCTGACCTTTCTACATTCCTGCGTACATGAACTATTTTTTCCTTCCTTGTTGCTGTCTTCCTCTGTGCGAGTGCTTCACTTCATCTCTCAGCCAGAACAGAGTGTTTGAATGTTGCCCAGTCATCTGACTGGAGTTAGCCCCTGCAACAGTCTGGGATGGCAGCAGTGGCTGACCCACACACACACCAAGAACAATACCTTCTTTTTGCTAACTTAAGTAGGGGAGCCCTTAAAAGGGTCACAGTTTCTAATCCTCTCTTTCAAGAGAGTGCTCCCCAAGGCAGACACACACAAACAGGTCACTTAAAAAGAGAACATTTTCCAAGTGTGTCTCTTTCCTAGACTTCATTATTTTGATCTTTCTCAAGAGTCGCTTGTTGTAGGGATACAGTGTCCCGAGACAATCTGCAGGGACGATTCAGCCATGTCTCACAGCTCAAAGCTCAAAATGCAGCTATCAGAAAACAGTCTGGCACCAGTGACCCACGAGTGAACTGCAGAGCACACAAAATAAATAGGCATCAGTTAACTTAATGATATAACAATGTCTGCCAGCAAGCAATAAGAGCAGGGACACTTTGTAGCTATTAAAAACATATTGTTCGTATTTTGGGTAATCTGAAACTGCACCACACCTCAGAAGTGGTGTGTTTGAACTTCTGTACCAAAGTCCCTGCCTCAACAGATCCACACTGACACTCCTCTCTGTGGATATTATGCAAAATCCTGTAATACAGTGAAGAAAATATGATAGCTGTGAAACACTTAAGTTGTGAAACATAAATTGGATTACTAGCTGGCATCAACTGTGCAGATGTATTATGTTGAAAAAACTAATACAAACATAATGAATTTTGAGTATCAGCAGATATCAGACGATATTAAATGACACAAACAAACATAACAAGGACATATTTGGTGTCACTCTGATTTTTGTGTGTAGAAAGAAACCATGCAATAAAATCATTAAATCCTTACCTCATGTTTTTTTGTGTGTGTGTGTTTTTCAGCTCAGAATGTGACGGTGGACGAGATCCTCTCCTCCTACAAACAGGCCTGTCAGAAGCTCAACTGTAAACCCATTCCCAAAGTGCTCAAGCAGATACAGGTGAGGCTCAATTTATCACACATGGACAAACAAATTCAGCCCAATCTCTCACACAAACACACACTGGCATCATAGCCAGACTAGTGTTCATTGATTTTTGTAAAGATGTGGCTGTTTTATAACATTTTTGCTTTAGGAACATGAAGATATGTTCAGTCCATTCAGTGAGGAAACGCTGATATTTAAAAATATTGATATATAAATGGTGCTGAATGAGAAAGGCTGTTTAAAACTTGCCACCTCTAGTGGGGCGTCATAATCCTCTCCTAAATCTCTTGGCTGTGTGGAAAGCCATCACAACCCCAGCCTGCTGAACTCCTGCTTTTTCACATTTTTCTCTGCAATTTGACGTAGGTAATTCCCGTGTGCTGCAGTCCTTGTTACTGCTGTCGTGAAGCTGCAAACTGCTGCTATTTGATTGCAGAAGTTTACGCTAACCACCCTGGACCTCGTTTCCCAAAAGCATCTTGAGGCTAAGATGATCGTAAAACCCATCTTATAAACCTTTCTTAAGCATAAGAAGATGGTTCCCAAAACCATTGTAACTTGCAGTAGGAACCAAAAAGTGCATGTTTTATTTAAGTTTTCATAGTTTTGTTCATTTTTAAGTCTCTATTTTTTCATGATTACTGATAGTCTTTGTTAAATGGCGATTGATGTAAAATAAATGATATTGATGTCACGCTTATACAAGAGGTATAATATAAATAAAGTGATGTAAATATTCATGAAACTTACAGGATCCTCCACTCCTTCATTTTATTTTTAATAGGATCTCCAGAGTAACATCTGTAAAGTGCCTAAAACTAAAGCTTCATGAAGTCCTGGTCACCCAAAAGTTCTTTGTAATTATGAAAGTTCCTGTTTGTGAGGTGAAACAAAACTTTGTTCCAAGATTTTTCCCCTAAATTTTTTCTCTTCTTGTAACGACAACACTTCAAAAGGATGTTCATGTGGTTTTAGGGCGCAGCGTGATGCACCATGGCATGACTCCGGACAAGTGCTGATGATGATAGTCGAATCCAGTAGAAGCAGGCATTTTTCCCAACAAGTGTGGTTGCTACTCCAAACAGGCAGGCGGGTGTTTCATGTCTTTTTTTCCCCCTGCCTTCTCTTGTGAGTTAGCCAGCACACAGTCATGTGTCCCATAATCCCTCTGTATAAGCAGTTCTTCAAATCCAGTGAGGGAAGCCTCAGGGCTGTTTGTTTTTATATTTGCCGACCTCGTGCATTTGTCTGTGAACTGGTGCACATGATTGATGTGTGTTGGGATTAATAATACACTCAGTTGTTTTCCTTATGTGCAAGTTATTTCAGCTAAATTGCCTCTGAATATGATAGATGAGAAACAGGGAGAGGAAATATGAATAAAAGCCTTTTTTTAACAGTTTCTCAAGCAGACGTAGACTACTGTCCACCAACCATCGTAATGATGCTGGAAATTTAATACTAGACAATGATACACGTCCAGCCAATATATCAGAATAAAGAGGCCTTTCTGCACAGGAGCATTGGAAGCAGGTTTTGAGTGTCCTGTGGTGTTTGTGCTGCTTCTAGACAATGAAACTGACCCACAAATTGTCGGTCTTTAGTATAGACTGACAATGTTTCCACTGCAGATGAAGGGAAACACTCCCTGCAGTGGTGGAAGAAGTATTCAGATCATTTACTTAAGTAAAAGTACCAACACAGCAATGTAAAAAATATTCCATTAGATGTCCTGCATGAAAAATCCTACTTAAGTGAAAGTACATAGGTATTGGCAGCAAAAGTCCTTATTTCATCCCTCTGACTGATATATTATTATATATGACATCATTAGATTATTAATACTGAAGGGTCAGTGTTAGAGCAGCATGTTACTCTTGTAGCTGCCGGAGGTGAAGATAGTTTCAAGTACTATCCTATATATAATTAGCTAGTTTAGTCCAGTGGTTCTCAACCTAGGGGTCGGGCCTCTCAAACAAGGGTCCCCAGATAAGTCTGAGGGGTCGTGAGATGATTAATGGGAGAGGAGAGAAGAAAAAACAAAGCTCTGATACACAAATTTGTTTTTCAGTTTTTGGACTTTTTGGAATTTTTGATTTCTGGATCATTTGAATATTCATTGAAACCACCTGATAAGTTTAGAGGGAAAAATGATGATTTTCTGGAGCTGTTAACAACTCATAGACATCTGAAATGTGACCCAACTACACACTGCTTTTTGTAAAATGAAAATAACCAAAAAATTTGAAACCACTGGTTTCATCTTTAGCAGTGTTGTCAAAAGTTTGCTATATTATCCATTGTTTCAAATCTTCATCTGAAAAGTAACTAAAGCTGTCGAATAAATGTAGTGGAGTAGAAAAATACAATATTTCCCTCTGAAATGCGGTGGAAGTATATAAAGTACGATCAAATGGAAATATGTACAGTGCTTATAGTCAGATGCTTTTCACCACTGACTCTGGTGTACCGTCGAGGAGTTCAAGTCATCATAAAGAATATGATAAAGACCTTTCTCATTATAGTCCGTCTTTTGTGGATGTGTCAGAAAAAATAATAAAGACCTGATGCTCCCTTTTGTTTATGTAAATAAAAAATTCCCCAGCAGCTGTTACTGGAAATTTTACGTTGGACCTGGTAACTCTGATACTTGACAACTGTGCATAAACAAATATATGGGTGACACTGTCTCTGCTCTGCTTGTATTTGTGTGTGAACATCCCGTCACCAAACAGAATCCCGTCTAGTGAGACTGACGGGACGGAGCAGTTGGCAGCAGTCGCCTTTGCAGCAGGGACACATTAGCACTTTCTCCTGTTTTTTCTGTCGCACAGTCCCCGCAGCACAGACTCATAAACCCTTCACTGGGCCTCGCCACCAGAGCTTTGCAAATTTGTACCTGCAGATGTGTCTCTGTGCGTGAATTGAAGTAAAGTGAGCCCCTGGTGGGAACAAATTTGTGATCTGAGAGACTCTACAAAGAAATCATCACACGCTTGGTCAGCTATGAGAGAGAAGCTGGGTTAACATCACAGCTGCTTGTGGAAATACACATCAGTGTGCTAAGCTGCTGCTCATGGTTTCATATAGTCTTATGGTCTGGGTACATTTCCACTGGACTGTTGATCATCACACGGGTGTCCCTCCTCCTTCCCTCCCTCCTCTCTGCAGTTATACATCTTTTTTATATTTCTTCCATTTGTGATTACTCATGTTTGTGATGTCTGGCGACTTTCCATCCCTCCCCATAGCTGTAGTCTGCTGGTCCACTACAGCTCCCTCTCATTTCTGCTTAGTCATCCCTGCAGTAACCCGCCATATAAACAAGCCAGTCAGACCAAATGGTCGGCCTGTGAGAGGGGGGTTAGCAAGAGGAGTTCGGCCATTTACTGTTTTTTTTTCACTCTAAATGCTTTCTTTATTAAGTCCAACTGTACAGTACACGTGGCAGCTTGCCAGAGGCCCTACAGGTTATGTACATTTCAGGCCAGTTGTTTGTGTGTTTATAAGGGTGACTATTTAGCAGCTGCATGTTGAATGCCTGCTCTGCTGTAACTCCCACTGGAGTCTTAAGACCTGGACACTTGGAGGCCTTGTGTCACATTTCTAATGCTGCAAGTCCCAGAAGGACCGGCGGTTTTCTTATTATGCAATGTCTCGCATGCAGCCTGGGTGCACACTTGCTTTCTCATAATATGTAGAAATATGCTTTCCCTAAATGCTTGCACAATATAACTGGAATAAGGTAGTTTTAGTTTATAGGTTGCATAAATGCTGTGCAGACATCTTCTTCAGTTGTGCCATGAAAGCACTCTCCTGCTAAATAGACAGGCCGTTCAGCTGACATGTGAGCTTTGTCCTAATTCAAGGGCTGCTCCCCTTAAACATTTCTAGACTAAAATGTATCTTAACAAAGCATTTCAAAGTACCTAATACCTCTATCCATATTGCAACAATATTATAGGGATGACTATTGGTGCTTTCACAAAATATTTACGTGATGAGATTTGTGATAATCATCAGTAATGTGGATGTAATGGCTAAGTGGGAAAAGGCAAATACAGCTAGAACAGTCTGGTAAGTTCAGAAAATTAATCACTTTATTGTAATGCAGCCTTTAAAACCAGGACAAGACAATACTTATGCCATATTATGATGATATGATATTATTGTCTAAAACAGGGGTTGGCAACCCATGGCTCTGGAGCTGCATGGGACCCTTCAGCCCCTCTGCAGTGGCTCCCTGTAGCTTTGACAAAAAAAATCAGTTATTTTTTATTATTATTTTTATTCATCTTTAAAAGGGAACAGCTCTTATCTTGAAGTTTGAGGTGATACTGTGACACTGAAATAAAAAAGTAGGGTTGTCGAATGGTTAAAATATTTAATCGCGATTAATCGCATGATTGTCTTGAGTTAAAGCGGCAGTCGGTAACTTTGAGGAGAGAGAGGACTTAGCGTCAAATTTGAAGAAGTACAACTTTCAGATCCCTCCCCCTCCCTCTCCGCTGCACTCCTGCTCTGCCTCCAAAGTCCCTTCCCCCAGAACCGTGTATGCTGTTGTTGGTAACGGAGGTATCGGTAGTTTTGTCCTCGCTGATTGTTCTTGTTGCTGCGCCATTACTTTCTCTACGCTCCTGAAGCCGCTCTCCCGAGCTGAGGAGGAAGGGGGAGGGGGCTGTGTGCGTGAGCATTGATTGACAGCTGTCAGACACTCCATCAGACACCATCCTGGATCTGATCGGTTCTTGTTGTCCAGTCGCGTTGGATTCTGGCAATTTGCCAATTTGCAGTAGGAGCAATAGATGGGGCTAAATGAGCCTGTTTTTTTATTTTTTTTTATTTTACAGATTACTAGTTTCATGTAATGCTGTCTTTACATAGTGACAGTCTTAGCAAATATGACAAAAAGTTACTTTTATAAGACTTACCAACTGCAGCTTTAACTCGCGATCAATTGCAAATTAATCGCACATTTTTTTATTTGTTCTAAATGTACTTTAAAGGGATATTTTTCAAGATTTTAATACTCTTATCAACATTGGAGTGGACGCATACGCTTGCTTTATTCAAATGTATGTTTATTATTATTGAAACAATCCAGAACAATGAAATACTGCATGCTCAAAAAATCTGATGAAAGCATAACATGACGACCAGCTGATACAGAGAGCCCTCCTCCCACTGTCCAAGGGCAGACCACACTAGATAGTTTGCAACTGAGACGCATGAACAACTCTATAAGTTAACATTGTGGAGGACGAAGGTCTGACTTTGGTGAGCAGGAGGAGGGCTTTCTGTATCAGCTGTCTGTTTGGCCAGCAGTTGGTATTTGAGACTCGACATACTCTGGTCGTAACTCGGTTCACATCGACAATAAATGCAAATAATGCTTTGGTGTGGATGAGCATCTGGCAGGGCTTTGAAGCTGAATTTGCCGTTCATAAGACTATTTTCTTTATCCATTTCTGCTTGTTATTCAAAATGTTACTGCTGCATCGCTTCCTTATTTCCCAAACTACAGGCCGGGACAAGGGTCAAACAGAACATGCGCACGTCAAAAATATTTTGTCATCTAAAATACGCTACTACGTCTACTTTAGACTTTAATTCTGCATGGACAGATTAATTTGCTCTCACTGCCAACGATGCTGGCTCACCTGTATGCTTGATATGTGGCAAGAAATTACAAATAATGTTATGTTAAAAAACATTTCCAGAACAAGCTCACAGTATTTGCTGAAAAGTATCAAGCTGGAGATGAGTGAAAAAGAGTGATTTCAGAACTGCTGTGAGAGCCTATATTTATAGGACTGAAATGGACTTCAGTCATAATTAAATCCAAACTAGCGTATTTTTGAAGGTTGAAGGTCTATGTTTTATTTATTTCAGCTGCACCAAGGGTGAGTGAATGTTAGTTTCCCCTGATGAGCAGGCTGGCACCCTGTGTGGCTGCCCCTGCTGTGTGTTAATGGGTGAATGTGACTTGTAACGGAAAAGCACTTTAAGTGGTCGAAAGACTAGAAAGGCACTATGTAAGCACAGACCATTTACTTTTTATTTTATTCATTTTCCACAAGTATAACGAGGACTCAAGCAGGCCTACATATAGTTCTGTGTTTAATTTATTTCAAAGTAGGCCTTCACATGCAAGTGGATTTGTTTTCTCCTCTTTATAAGAGTTTGGTGTTTTCATTTGTTATAGCAGGCAAAAATAATAGTAAAATGTCAACAGTTTATTTGTTTTAGTTCTTTAGTTTCATTGATACAACATGAACTATAGTTTTTGTAGTATAACTATATAAAACTTTATAGCCTGCGTTATCCTCATTTTAGGTGTCAAATATGTTATGCAGCTTCAGACGAATTTTATTTTGTGGGAGAGGGAGCAAAAATGGCTCTTTTGATAGTAAAGATTGCATCCCCTGATCTAAAAAGATATGTAGTCTCATATCACATTATCGATATAATATCAATTTATAGCCCAATCTTAATTCAAAGTTCTCCAAACATGACTGAGGAATGCAGCCTCCTTTTGTACAAATTTGGAAGACACGACTATCATATCAATATCACATTATCTGTTGTGCGCCACTGTTTCATATTGAAGTAATTTTTCAATGTAATGTCTAGAAGTATCACCTGACTATTGGAGTTGATCTAGACCAACTGCAAGGTATAAATAATGAAACTCCGCTGTTCGTTCTCATTAGGATATTGTTATATTCACAGAACACTGATATATCACAAACACTATATGTTTGTGACCCGTCCATCATGTAATCAATTTAAAGTCTTTCATCCTTAAAGGGTAACACAAAATGTTTTCTAAGCCCACACACAGACAGCGCTGCCACATGTCAACACATCAGGGTCTCCATCCTATTTACCAGCATCATAGAGCATCACCGCTCCAGAAAAGCATCAATTTTATTATTACATCCTCGTCCCAGATAGCTTGACTGCTTTTTTATTCCAATGATTTGACTGCTTCTTCTGTCTTTTCTGTCCACTTTGTGGCCATTAACAGGACAACAAGTCCGAACGTCTCCAGTAACAAAAAGCTACAAATTAAACATAAAGAGACAATATAACAGAAGTCACAGCATTTAATGTACAAAGAGTAGAAAGTGAATCTGTGGCTCAATCTGGTCCACCCACAACAACACATACTCACTCACACCCATACCACCACTCATGCAGAGGCACAATGTGCGTCATGTACTATTTTGGGGTCTGGCAGCTCAGTCAGAGAGGTATTTACACTGATAGTCATTCTCGCTGACAGGTGCCCGAGTTAATTGTAGGTGAAGATTGACTTGCTGTTAAATTGGTCAAAATCTCCTTGCATTTACGACCCCATCTGGATGCTGAACAACATCGAGAATTCTTGAATTAGACCATGTTTCACCAAATTTGATGGGAAAATACAGTTGAATCGTCTTTCTGTTTCTGTAATATTTCATTTTATCCCTTTTTAAAATGAGCAGTTCAGTCATTTTCACACTTTTGACTATCATGATTCGGAACAAATTGGGACCTGTTGAGTCATGCAGCGCTGACCTTGAACTCCCAAGTACAACTAAACCAGCATCAGTATGTTCAGTCACACACAGATGAGTAATGGCAGCGTGGCACGAGGGCAGAGGTTATGGAGTTCACGCTGAATGGGCCGGGCAGTCAACTAGAGAGAGGGGGATTTGCTGGTACATAGTTTCGAGGGCAGCTCTCTGAATGTTTGTGTGGGTGTTTTACCAGGGCAGGAGGTGAAATAACTTTGTACCCTTTGATCTGTGATGCTCTGGTGTCAAACTACATCACAGGATAGATGAGATACAGACTGTTTGAATGACAATGGCACATTTAAGAGTGGTAAAGTCTTTCTTACGGGTGCTACACTGTTCTTATCTAAACTGCCATCACTGGGACTCGCTCAGTATTCACACTCAGTACTTAACCTGTGGAGCCAGCACACACACTCAGCAAATTTACATGCACCTATATAATCACGTTACTTAAGAGGAGCCAGATGAGATGGGTAATCGGGGAATGCACGTGCACTGTAGAAATATAGTTACTGTAAATCTACATGTGCATGCAGCAGAACAGGAACCAGATTTAAGAGCAGCAAGTAAGACAGGCAGAGTGGAAAAACAGGATTGTTTTTAGTCTCAGTTTAATGAGGATGCATCGCTCCATGTAACTATCTCTCCTGTCATCTAGCCGCTCCACACTGTGCTTTTCTTGTTTGCAGTCTAATGTTATGCTCACGCGTAGTTAAAAAAAATAAAAAAGCCGACTAGAAACCTGGTTACACATATTCAAGGCAGAATAGAAATCTACCTGGCGCAATCAGGTTTCTCTAATCCCCTACTGCAATTATGGAAACCTGGTTTCTTGTTTGCTTGACAATTAAATCAGCTCTCAACTGTAACCTTTTTTTTTTTATTTAAGTGCATGTAAAGGCATCAATTGACAAGCATGCAGTAGAAAAACTGCAGAGGTGTGTTGAGCAAACGTGTCCTGCGAGTTTAATTCTGTTTTTAATCTCCAATTGTGATTTATTCAGTTGCCTCATGTGTCATGAGAAAGTTTCGACATGTGAGAAGCAAAGTTTGCTTCCTCGTGGGAAAACACCAACTCAACTTTGTGCAGCTTTCTTTTTGTTTCTCACTGACACCACTTCTTTTTGTTTCTGTAGGAACTGAAAGACCTGACACAGCGAAATGAATGCTTAGATCTAAAAGGTAAGCACCCTAACAGTCACACATTTAACTTGTGACAATCACTCATTGCTTTAAATTTCCCAGATTTGATCAACTTTATTTTGCACAAGAACATTATTTTTGTGCATTGATCAGACTTGTGTGTGCATTACTTCAGGTGAGAAGTTGGACTACAAAGCATGTGAGTCTCTGGAAGAGATTTTGAAGAGAGTCCAGTTTAAAGTGATCGACCTAGAGCAGACCAACCTGGATGAAGATGTAAGAAGATCCAGCTTTAAATATCTCTCTGTTGCTCTCCTTTTCTCCATTTTTCTCTGTGTCTGTCATGCCTGTCTGTCTCTCTCTCTCATGTCATTCACTCTCTTTTTCACTGTTATCTTTCTGCCTTCAGTCACACTCTGATCCCCTTGTCCACGCTTACTGCACTGGCAGGATGTGGAGTGTTTGTCATGGGTTTTCTGATTACTCCAGATGTCCACTTGTGTAAACACCATTAGGGACGTTTGGGCTGTAGACACGCACAGACAGACAGTGCTGCAGTGTAGACCAGAGGGACAGTGGCCCTGACCGTTTCCTGTCACACAGAGCTCCAAATATACTTCAAACTGCATCACAGACAGACACAAGCTTTTAGCTCTGCCAGAGTCACAGGAATCAGCCTGTTTGGGGTTGAAAGGGTCACTTTAATTACTGCTCGTTATTTTACTCCTGTCGGCAAGGCCGTGTCAATACTTTCACCTTTTAACCGCAGAATTAATTCAGCCCCAAATCAGCTGCAGTTTTTCAGCAGGCTTGTACAAAGTCAGATGCTGTAATTATAGTCCTGTCTGGAGAGAAAACATTTGGGCAGCTGTTATGTTACTTCCAGGTTTTCAGTCAGGTTTTCAGTTTTTGTTTTTTCAGTGAAAGTGAAAGCATCTGAGAAAGCTTTAAAACTTGCAAACCCATAAACATCATGCATGCGCTATCTTGGGAGCCAATAAAAGTGTAACAAACCCCAGAGCCATAATAATTTAAAAAAAGCTGATTTATTAGCAAGCCATTACAGAGTCTCAAATAAAAGCTTGTTTTTTATGGCATCAAGGATGAATGTGTACAGGCTGCGTCTTCTTTCTGTGTTTGTGAGGTTTTCCTCTGTTCACTCAGGGTTTCGTCCTCGTTTTAAAGACATACGAGGGGGACCCAAAAATTCCCAGAAGCCATCAATAGCACAGGAGTAAGGTGTAGTTATCAGATTTTCTGGATAGTGTATGCCTACAGCTTGGTGAAACTAAAATTGGGACTGAAAGAGAGAAGAGTTGTCACTGTGGATAAAATCCAGGAGGAAACGAAGCAGACTCTGAAGACGGTGACAAAATATGATACAGGAAATGTTTCCAGGAATGAGAGAGGCACTCGTACAAGTGTATCACATCTCAAGGAGAGTACTTTGTGATTATAAATCTTTCTGTTGTGCCTTTTTAATCCCCCCTTTTTTTTAAAAAACAATTTCGGGAATGTTTTTATACATCAAGTTGATTGGAAGTTTAACTGACAGTGAGTGTAATTTTCTACCTGTGTTTCCTAACTGGGGCATTTCCCAGTGTGTTCCCTCTTATGCATGCTGGAATAGCTCCATTAACGTGATGAGCCAGATGGTTTGTTACACAAAACCATCTGAGAAGTCGTCCTTGGCAACTGTTTGGAAAGGAGCAGGTACTTTCAAAAAATACTTGGCAGTTGATTGGGTGAACCGTCCTTTTATCTTCGTCTTACCCTGTGAGGCAGCTGAATTCGCAGGTTCATCAAGACCATGCGAGAATCCTCATAGGACGCTGATTGGCCCGAAGCTCCAGTGGTTCATGTAGAAGCACATCATTTTCACAAGATCACAATATCATGAAACCCATCTGCCTCGCAAGCTAATAGCATCATCCCCACAAGATGAAATACACAAATTCGTCACCACGTCTTGTTAAACTCACAGACTAATGCAGTTACATTGAGAAATGTTGCCGTGTCATTTTGCTCCTCTTGCAGCCAATCAGATATACCACTGAAAAGTGTGTCTGTTGAATAATCAAGACAAGTGAAATGTTTCCTGACAATGGTAACTCACTTTGGTTTCATAGCATAACAATGTTCACAGTTTCAGACGGCCAATAAAAATAAGCAGCTGTAAAGAATTACATTTTTATTGTGCAGTAATTAGAGGAAACACACAGGCATCCTTAATCCCACACAGTGCTGAAAAACACAAAATCTACCCTAAAAGAGCAGATCCTGACTAAAGATCATTGTGTGAAACCATAAAATACAGGTACGCTCATTGACACACAAAGCAAAAATGCTATCATTCATGAACAATATTGTATCACATCTATTTTTAAACACATGCGTTAGATGATACAGATGCACTTCAGGGACACAACAGAGCGTCACATAATCCAAAACAAATACATGGTGACGTGTGCACTTTTTTCACCCAACATGGAGCGCTGGCCTGGAAATATGAATGAAGAAGACAAATTAGTTAATGATTGAGTCACCAAAGTGTCGCATCTCAGTCTGAGACAAGTGTCTCGCCTCGAGCTCGGATGAAATGAGAAGCTGAAAGTAGAAAATATTGAGGAAGTGTTGCTGGTCGAGGCAAGAATAAGAGGAAGGTGTGATAGAAAAGGAATCAAATGGGGATGTGAGAGGATGGGTTCTTCTTTTAGATGGGTGTGGGAGATACTGTACAGATGGCTTGATTTGGCAGCGGCTCGTCTCTGCAGCAGTGCTGTCTTGTTGGCAATGATATGGGAAGATGAAAGGAGAAAAAATAGTTTGGGGAAGATGCTTTTAAGAAGCATGGGGGAGGAGCACACACACACACACACACACACACACACAAAGGGGGGAAAGGTTATGAGACACTGTGCAGCAGCCTGTCCACTTTTGTTACTTCTCATCAGCCACAATGAAAAATGAAATCATATATTTTTAAATACTAGACACATTCTGCAACTGGCTAATGAATATTTTCTTTTTCTTTTGGTATTTGCTTTTAATTGTCACTGAGTGAAAGACAGTAGGGACACAAATACCACATGACAGTTGTCGACCCATTTCTCTGTTCAAAATATGCAAATATTTGTTTGTAACTGGATATTTTGTGTTATGAAAGAATGCAAAGAAGCAAATTACCAGCAACCTATCTCCGCTCCTGTGCCGTCAGCACTGTTATGAAAGAGATGCTCCTCCACAGCATTACCACAACCAAAATGAGATTAAAACACTCTGATCACATGAGTGCACTTTGACCTTATGCTGCATCACCTGACATTTCATAAGAATCCTGCATCTGCTCCTGACCAAACAAGGTTTTGTGCCCCACAGTTTTAACGCACTGATGATTTGGCACAATTTCTCCTCCTGTTATGAATGACATCTGTCAAATTATTAGTCAATTAACTGATTACTTGTGTAACATAATATTAATATGTTAAACTGTTTTTTTAATAAACAGTCTTCAAGTTACTTTTCAAGCAAAACTACCAAATATTTCGTGGTTCCTCAAATATGATTTCAGATTTTCTGCTTTTCTTTTTCTTACTTCATAGTAAGCTGAATATCTTTAGTGTTTGGACTGTTGATCAGACTAATAAAAGGAAATTTTAAGAACTCACATTGGGCATTTTTCACTATTTTTTTAACCTTTTATAGATAAAAACAAAACAATTTATCAAGAAAATAAATGAGAGGGTAATTATTGTCATTATCGTCAGTTATCCTGCTGAATAGGATTTTTGCTTTTGTAACAGTAGACAATGTCCTAGACAGACTCATCTTGTCCTTCCAGTTTGGTCTCTTAAGTCCCACCTGAGGCCCTCATGGAAAACACCTCAGCAGGTTTCACCTATCATAAGCGACTGTTACCATAGCAACCACAGCTGCTCCAGCCTGTACCTTGTAGCATGTCTTTAAGGGATTTTGACACAGTGATTTAAAACTATTTGTTCAAATTCTTGGGACTTTTACCTAAAATGGCGTAATGGTTAATATATGTATGTTTTCTCTTTGGCTTCTGTCTCTCTCTGCTTCTTAGGGTGCATCGGCTCTGTTTGACATGATAGAGTACTATGAGTCGGCCACACATCTCAACATCTCCTTCAACAAGCACATTGGCACTCGGGGATGGCAGGCTGCAGCTCACATGATGAGAAAGGTGAGAGATCATCCCCCCCTGCAGTGGCTAGCTAGAAGAAAAGGAAAAAGGAGAGGAGCGAAGGTGAAAAGTCGACACAAAGATCTTCTTCCCTCCCTGTTTGTGTTTGTCCTCAGACAAACAGAAAGCTTTAAAGCCTCAAGTAAAAAATACCATATGAAAATGTGTTCGCTCTCAGATTCTACTGACGTAAACTTTTCATTGTTGAAGCTTTGAGTTCAGTTAAAAAGACCAGGGATCTCTGTCTGAGCTTGTGTTGTGCAAGGCTGCCGTTTTCTATCAGTGCTTCCTCAATTGCTCTTCCCCAACTCCTCAACTCAATGCCCTTTACACTGCACTTTGACGTCAGTCGTCACTTATTACTGTTAAGAATACAAATGGGTTGCTAGGCAAACACATTCATATATTACCGCTCAAGCCATATACATATGTGAGAAAAACATGGACGTGAACAGCAGCCACCTTGTTTTTTTTTAATCAAACAAAACGTGAAGGAACTGTTAATTTCATGTCAGAGGTATAGAGGAGGCGACGAGAGCGTAAAGCCACTCTGCAAAAGCAAAATTCATACTGGTTGTTGTCTGATTGTATCAATCTGTATTGTTTAAGATGAAATATGAGATGATACATTCAGAAAAACACATCCAAAACTATATGTAGTAAATTAGAGAGTGGATAATTAATTGAGGAAAAAATATTTTTAGGTGTGATTAGTTTGTGGTCGATGTTGATATCTTGGCTCGGCTGAAGTTCACTGCACTCCAGCTTTTTATTACAGTGTATCGGTGCTCAGCAATCTGTTTACATAGACACAAATGACTCTAAAATTGTCACATTCTTTATTATTAATATTGTGGCCTATTTAACGACTGTGTTCAATACCGAACATCTTAAAGGGAATATCAACACATTCTTAATTACGATTACTAATGATGCCGTTATCACAACATTTTATAAGTACTTAAAATCCTGCTGTAATCACAACTTACTGAGTGAGACACGTATTTTAGGACAAGCCTTGAGCGTCTGATGATTAATGAAGCTCGTATATTGCAGACACACTGCCTGCAGACACCACACGGATACTCCAACATGCAGACTGTTTACCTATCAATAAAAATGTTGTAGCTGATTCCAGTAAAGCCTGATAGATCTTAACGCACCAGTGCTTTGACAGATGCATGTCCTTGAATCTCTGACGCAAGGCCTTGGATTAAGCAGATGAAAACGCATACACCATCACCTTTTATCTGCACACACACGTCATCTTTTCATTCACATTTGTTTTTTTAAGGATAATGTTGTGTGTGTCTGAAGTTCAGATCCACATTTAACCACATCTAACCCAATTATCCTGCCTGTATTTAGAATAAAACACATATTTTCATCATAATAATAAAGTCATTGTTTCGCACATTATTTTGGATTTGGATGTTTACACTTGTTGGCGTGCAATGCAAATAATTTGTATTTATGTTTGGTGTTTCTAATCTTCCAATCCATGTGTGTACATGTGACTGTTTTCCCCCTCAGACGAGCTCTCTGCAGTATCTCGATGCACGCAACACTCCTCTGCTGGACCACTCGGCTCCCTTTGTGGCGCGAGCGCTGAGGATCAGTGGCAGCCTGGCAGTCCTCCACCTGGAGAACGCTGGTCTGTCTGGCAGACCGCTCATGTTGCTGGGTAAGACGGGCAGAGTGCCAGGCGGGTGACAGGAGAAGATGCACAAGGGGAAGTGGAGGGGAAGTCTTTCACCTAATTGAACATAGACTTTATTTCTCCTTATTTCTGACTCTTTTTTTTCTCCCTCTTTATCTTCCCACACATTTCCTTGTATCTTTCATTTTTCTTTTCAGCTACGGCACTGAAGATGAATATGAACCTACGGGAGTTGTACCTGGCAGATAATAAACTCAATGGCCTGCAGGATTCAGCACAGCTTGGCAACTTGCTGAAGTTCAACTACAACATCCAGATCCTGGACCTGCGCAACAATCACATCCTAGACTCTGGTACGCAGCAGTGATAGAGCACAATCAGTTTATAGTCCTGTATGTTTTATCAAGGTGGAATTCTTTTGTGAAAAAGATTTATTTACTGTGCGTGCACCTCAATAACTGTTCACAAATTCGGATAAGATGAGAGCTTATTGATACAAGTCAACAGAGAAAAACACAACTAAAGGGTATAAGTAGGCTGTTTTAAAAAGCTGTGTAAGAAAAAAGAAAAAACAATAGAATAGAAACAATGTGCAAGGGTACATTAAACACTCCATGTGGTAGTCTATGTTTTTACCCGCTGCAGGACAGAGATGTTTGAAGGCAGAGATGAGTTTTATCAACAGTTAACAGTTGTTGCATTATTTTAATCTCCATCCCGGTCTTGTTTTGTTCAATCATTTGGTTTCAGTAAAATTGAAAACATTCTTTTCAGTTTGAGAAGCAAACAAAAGTTAGTAAAAGTGTTAGACCTTGCATTTTTTGTTTGTTTTTGTTTTGTTTTATTTTGAAATTTACATCTTCATGGTATTTATTTTGGTTTTTACATCACCATGTAGCCAGATATCCCTGTTGATAAGCCTGAATAGTAAACTAATGGTATTGTCCAAGTCTTGATGAAAAAAAAAAAGTTTGATTTTTTTTCTTCTACACTTGAATAACAGACAGTGATATCATTCTCAGCTGAATTTAGACTTAAGTAGTTTTTGACGAGTATGAACAAGATGTGTGAAGGTAGAGTTCAGGATCATCAATAGATACATCTCATTATTTGTAGTTTTTAAGGAGAAGAAACTACAGCTCAGAAAAGGCTTCATTATATAAAATGAAGGAAGAATGCAAATACAACAGATTCCCTCACACTAGACTGTACAGTTTGTAATATTTTAGTTGACATCATGTACTTAATATTGTGATATTTTTCGGGTAAATCCAGACGGGCTGACTCTGTCTGTCTCTGTTTGTCATCACAGGTTTGGCCTACGTGTGTGAAGGCCTAAAAGAGCAGAGGAAAGGCCTCGTCACTTTGGTGCTATGGAACAACCAGCTCACACACAACGGCATGGGCTACCTCGCTGCTGCACTGGTACACACACACACACAGACGCACAATGCTGCCACACATTCAGCTGAGGTTTTAAGAGGAAACAACTGGCTCTGTGTCGTTAATGTGTTTATGCGTGTGTGCCTGTGTGAGACACAGTGGTGTGTGTGTGACACCCGAGGCAGGGAGAATTCAATTTTCTCCTCATTACTCTATCAGTGAAGTGATCAACATAGAGCTCTGTTGGTTGTTAAACCTCTTTTCTCTTCATATCTGTTCATGTTTGGCAGCTGTACATGTTGTACTGCAGCTCAGTCTGCTCTACACCTGGAGTGAGTTTTGTTTATTTAATGGATGCAGTTTAGCCATGAAAAGTTTACTTTTTTCATGAGTAAATTTAAAAAGTAGTAATCCAACCATTCGAGGAAGGTAGCTGTTGTTTCAGTTAAGTGCTCTGAGATGGTGAGAATTTTTCGTTTCTAAATGTGCAACCAAATTAAGAGTTTCACATAGAAGTTGCACAAGAAGTAAACAAGAACAGAAGTTTGCATTTACTGCGTATTTGAGGACTCATATTTACATTTCAACAGCAACCTGATTTCTTTGTGTAAACTTTAGAGTGACAGGTGTGTCGATGAGAGATTAATGAGTGGTTCAAATAGGTGTTATGATGTGATTTGACCAGGCATTTCCACAGAGGCACCCCATTACTACACCTGACATTTCATGCAGTCGCGTCTCGCTCAGTGAGCAGATGTAGGCTCAGACTCACCGCACCATTTCCCGTCTGATTTCACAGCTGTCCGCTGTAGATAACGCATAACTAAATTAATCGGCCTCATTTCTGTTGCTGAGTGATAGCATCATTATCTTCACACTCATGTTTTCCTCATAGGAGATAAGTTTATTGTTTTAGTTCTACATTTAGACCCTGATGAGTCATGACAGTGTCCGCCTTGACAGAGGAAGATACTTTTATTAATAGAACCACGGATGCATTTACAAACATGACATAAGTAACAATACTCCCATTATATTAATGGCTTTATTACATTTTTCTTAGTTTATCAATACTATTTATGAAATTAGATTATAATTGTGGACCCACATCAGATATTGACTGATATTCCTATTATATTAAAGGTAACACATACAGGTGCCAACTTTTGTTTGTTTGAGCAGTGAAGTTTGACTGCTGTTCATGTTTAAAATGCTGAATTAAGAAGCATATTTCATTTTAATATTATTATTTTTCACAAAAAGAGGAACAGTTTAACTTAAGTGAAACTGTATAAACTATTAATGGATCAAACAGCTGTAATTACATTTTCCTCTGATGCATAGTTTCTGTATTAGCAGTAAATGGTTGTTTACTGCTTCAGTCTGTTCACATATGTTTGTATAGATCATCTGAGGCAGGAAACAAGAAAAAAAAGACCCATGACACAAATCCTTTTTTGCAATGATAGTTGAGGGAGTTGTAAGTAGCTCTTAATAGTGAGAGTAGGAGGCACTTGGAGCTGCAAGGTAAATAATTTACTTTCAGTGTTGTAGCAGTTAATGGATGTTAAATGAATCATCAGGTGTTTGAGTGAAGCAAAGGGTAACACTTGAAGATCAAGAAGATTTAACTAAGCAAAAAGTTTGAAATGTGAGATTTATAGATTAAAGATTGCCTTCAACCTCTTAGAGTTAGTTGTTAATTATGGACAAATGGCCACTTATTTTTAGAAACACGAGATTGTTTTGCTAGTGGAACATAAAATACTGCATTTTCTGTGTGATGGTGGTTTTAAGGCTCGTGAGACGGCGCCAAACACACAGAAATGGCCTAAAACTTTCAAACACACTGATAAAGAAGATCCCATGACCATTAGGGCTGCTGATTCACAAGGCTGGAGATAAACAGTGTAGATTGTTGTCACAGTGCAATGAGGTGATAATGTTATGTACTTAACAGTTGGCAATATTAGGAGAAAAGGCCTGTAAACTGTCACAATGTAAGAGATTTTTTTTATATAGGTAAAAAGATGCTGATATAAAAAAAAGTATAACACAGAAAATGACAACGAGGAGGTAAACCTCGTTTCTGGTTTGTGTGTTTGTGTACATGGCGGTGGACCCTATGAACTTGTTAGCCACGGTTAGAGACCCACGAGTCTAGCGTGTTGTTGTTGTTGTTGTTGTTGTTGTTGTTGTTGTTGTTGTTGTTGTTGTTGTTGTTATACGTCATCAAGCGCGCGACGGTCCCATGCTGCGTTCATGCAGGCTCGGAAATGCTGAAGCCTACAGAACAATATCGGTTATAAAAACCCGATACCGATACTTCCCGATATTAAATTTTTAAGTGAATATCGGCCGATAATATCGGAGGGCCGATAATATCGGACATCCCTAAAAATGAGTTCTATAAAAATACAAAGATGCCATAGAAAAAAATGTTTCATCAACAACCAGATGAAGGTATAAAATAAACTGTACACAAAGCATTTTATACTCACTGTAATAATATCTCTGTCTATTGTTTCTCTCAGCCTTGCACCCAGAGTCTGGAGACTCTGAACCTCGGCCATAACTCTGTGGGTAACGAAGGGGTACACAAGCTGAAAGATGGACTGATCGCCAACCGCTCTGTGCTCAGACTGGGCCTCGCCTCCACCAAGCTGTCCTGCGAAGGTGGGAACTGGCCGTGTGCCTCTGCTTCAGTTTTTGTGAAGGATTTCGGCTTCTGTGCATTTTTGACTTTTGTTTCAACTCTCCATCATGTGTGCTGTAGGAGCTGTGGCTGTGGCTGAATTCATTGCAGAGAGCCCCAGACTACTGCGACTGGACCTTCGAGAAAATGAGATCAAGACAGGGGGACTGATGGCTCTGTCGCTCGCCCTAAAAGTCAACACCTCTCTGCTCCGTCTCGACCTCGACCGGGAGCCCAAGAAAGAAACTGTGAGCACAGGAATAAAGCGTTGGGCAGAAGTATAGAGGAGAGGAAGTTAAAATAATTACATGCCGAATAAACGGGCAGACTAAAGAATGATAGTAATGAAAATGTATTTGTAGGAATCGCTTTGATTTAGTTTTGAGTATTCTTTGATCGTCTTCTATGTTTCCTTTCCTTTGTCTCCCAGGTTAAAAGTTTCATTGAGACCCAGCGTGCACTGCTCTCTGAGATCCAGAACGGCTGTAAGAGAAACTTCATCCTGGCCAAAGAGAAGGAGGAAACAGAGCAGAAGATGAGGCAGTCGGCATCCATGGCTGAAATCGCCACTGAGGATGGAACCAGAGAAGAGGAGGAAGAACCAGCATCAGAAGAGCAACGCGACAAAGAGGGTAAAGAAGAAGAAGAAACAACAGGAAGCAAAGGACAGACCAGCAACCAGTCAGGAGCGAGCTCTGAGACGAGCACTCCTCAGATACACCTGGAGTCGGACTCGGACACGGAGGATGACGAGGAAGAGGAGGTGGTAACAACATCCTCAAACTCCTCTAGTTCAAACCAGACTGCTCCTCAAACCCAGGCCGGGGTCGCACAGCCCCCCCTCAGTGCCTCACGTACATCCCCGGCTGCCTCACCTACCAGCGGGCCAAGCGTCATATCGGGCATCACCGTCACAGAAGCCACAGTTCCTCCCGGCACGCCTCCATCACCGGGACGCTGTATATCCGTCTCAAGTCCAGGGAGGGGTCATAAGATCTTCATGGTAACTCGGGTGGAGAGCCCACCTGACCAGCAGCAGCTAAAACTCCTGATGAACACACCTGCAGCCAGCAGCCAGGCTAAAGAGGCCTCAAAGAAGCCTTCAGTTGCAAGTACACAGCAGACAGCCCCGCCGCCCGCATCTCAAACACAACTGAGCTCCCCTGCTCCGTCAACAGACTGTCCTGTGACAGAGCAGAGTCCAGTAGCACCCGTAGAATCCACACTAAATTCTACACAGACCAACACACTAGAGCCACAGTCTGAGGACGTCATAGCTAGCACTTTAGACACAGAAGTGAGAGATCCAAGTCTACAAGCACCAGTCCTGCCTTTAAGTTCCTCACAGGTGCAGGCTGTAGCATTTCAGTTCAATGAGGAAGTAACAGAGAGCACTAAAAGCCCCGAACCTGAGCCCACTTCTGTAGAACAGCAGCCTGCTGATGAAAAGAAGGAAGAAGAGGAGCAGAAAGAGGGTGTACTAGAGGAGGAGAAACATGTAATGTCACCAGAAAGCACAGAAGGAGAGCGTAAACAACCGTTAGCGTTTGTACTTGAACAGTTACAGAATGAGCTAGCATCTGCATCAGAGGAGACGCAGTCATCAAACCAAACGAAGGAAGACGACGAGGCTCTTCCACAACAGGAGAATCAGGAGGCTGAAAAACCTTTAACAGAGGAAGAGTACAGCCAGCCAAGCCAAGAAAAAACAAGTCTAAAGCCAGACGAAGAACAGCAGCAAACTGAACCAGATGAAGAGGAAGTGGTTCAGCCTGTTCAGACTGACAAACAGGCACAAGGAGGAGCACAAGAGGCGAATCCTCCAGCAGGAGAGGCCTCAGAGAGCCCCGACCCCGCCATATCCTCAGCTGCCTCAACCGGGTCTGAAACTGCTGCGAGTTCAAACTCACCTTTCGAGGTGGACGAATCACCTGATGAGAGCTCTGCCGATGAAGGCGAGTGTTTCCCCGAGGCTCTGATCAGCGTGGAGGAGGAGGTTGTGAGTTCAGCTCTGCCCAACGGCCTGAAGCCCGAGTTCTCCCTCCATCTTCTCGACTCTGAGAGCCCAAAACCAGGCAGCTGTGTGATAGAGCACGGTGAGACGCTGTAATCACTGACCTCTGCTGGTTTCAGAGCAGGTTTCTCCATGTTTGCGGTGTGAACAGCCTGTTTGATAACGTGAGTTATGTGTCGTTTGTGCAGTGAGTGTGAGCTGCGGTCAAGACCTGGAGGAGCTGCTGCTAGAAGCCAGTTTGGAGACAGGGAGAGACGCACCATGAGGTCATGAGGTAAACATGAATCTTTCTGTAAATTAATACAAAATCACAAGCAGACAAAGGTTCAGACCAAGGTTATTATAGTTAACTAAAACTAAAAGTGAAAAAATAATTTAGTTAACTGAAATAAGAATAAAAAACATGCAAAACTAACTAAAGCTAAACTGAATTGCAGATAAAATCAGCTTTGTTTTTGTTGTTTCGTTTTCTCCCTTTTTACTGTGTCCTGTTCAGTTTGACTTCTTATAATACCTGGAAAACTAAAACTAAATAAAACTAAACCAGAAATTAGTCAATTCCTCAAAATAAAAACTAAACTAATACTACTTAATCGCTTGTTAAACTAACTAAAACTATACTGAAAGAAAAAAGCAATCTGAAAAACGAAATAAAAATGTATGAAAATGTTAAAACTATAATAACCCTGGTTCAGACATAATGTAAACTTTTCACTGGTTACGTAGAGACCCAATACTGAACTTTTTTTTAAAAACTGTCCGTTACAGCTGTTAAATGTCAGCATCCTTCAGCAGGTGGTACTAAATCACATCTCAGCCATAACAAACCTGACAGCATAGCAGTAACCACCATTGTGGTGTGTACGTTGTTTAAGTTCAAGTTCAAGTTTAAGTTTATTGTCATTTTCACTGTGCCTTTGCATACACAAGAGAAAGAAATTCTGATTCTCAATCAGTGACCCCAGTTCAAATAAAAACATCAATAGAATAATAAACATCCTAATAGAGTAATAATAAATAGGAATAAAATCAATAAAAAGAAAATCAATCAAAGTATTTCTGTGCAAAGAACGAGGAAGGAAAAACATTTTGTGGAACACACATAAACAAATACAAAGATAAAAACTCTCAATGAAAAGAAAGTAAAATTCAATTAAAGGAATACCAAAGAAAACAGCTGATGACCAGAGTGAGACAAGAGTGTATCAGCTCTGAGAAAATGCAACGCTCTAGCATTATATCACAGGTTAGCGACTAAAATAAAGTGCTGCATTGGCTGAGAAGTGTGTAATCTATGATCTGAGGTTAAAACATCACCAAATCAACCAGATTTATTACTGAGTTTGGTTTAATAAATGTACTCCACTATATTCAGTACTAATTCAGGCCCCTTCTTCTTCTACTGCAGGGACTGCGACGACAGGAGAAAACACCACTCAGATAGTTTGTCTGGCTCTACTACATGACTGGTTGCCCCTACAGTACAATGTTCTGTCATTTCTTTGACTTTATTACCAAAACAACCGTTCCACAAACAAAGGACACGAGGACCTGGTGTTACAGTCGAAGCTCTAATACAAGAAAAAAAAAAAAAACACAAAGCAAATTATGGAAAGGACAAAATCAACTTCTCGACCTTGGCTGTGACGAATAAGGAATCCTCTACATCCACACTACATCAACCACTGAAACACATCTACATATGCACATTGAGGAAAGGGGGGGGGGGAAATAAAATCACCCTGTTATCACTACATCTTGTCATTCTGCAATCTTTACCTGTTAGCAACAAAGAAGAGAGATGGGGGGACAAATAGGAGGGAGGATAAAACACTAACCAAAGACAGACCTTTCTCACACCCCTGCTTGCTCTCTTGTGTAGATATCCACTGAAGTTGGGAAAAGTACAAGCAATTAAAGTTTTTTGGTTTTGTTTTTTTTTTCTTTGTTTCTTGACACAAAGACATAAAGTTGTGTTTGGACAATGGTGTCGACAGCACCACTCAGAAGACACACAGACCCTGCTGGCTTTAAACACTTGTTGTAGAGGTGGAAGTGGGTCACTGTCAAAGGCTTTTATATCTGAGCAAGCTGAAGATTTCAACACGTCTGTTTAAATGTTTCGTCTGTGTCCCCACATCCCAACGATTATTCCCCTCATAAAAAAAAAAAACAACAACAAAAAAGTCTAAACTCTAAGGGACCTCTGCCAAGGTGACCTCCCTCTTGTCTGTTTTCTCGTCCTCTGCTCACTTTGGCCCCTCAGGAATCAGCATCCCCCATCCTCCCGCCTGCCTCCGCTACAACAAAAACTGCTTCTTCTTTTTTTTTTAAAGAAAAACCCAGAACTTCTGCAAATGTTGGAAAGTAAGACGTCTGCCTTTTGGTTGAGTTATTTACAGTAAAGAGAAAAAAAAAGTTGTCTTTTTCTTTTTTCTCTGCAACTTCAGACACTATCGTCGCTTTGTCCGACCAGTCGTCACTCTGTGAAACTCTTCAAAACGTAAAGAGAAGCAGCTTGGTCTCTGTTGTCATCTCCCCTCTTTTTCCTCCTGTGTCCCTCAGTCTTCCACTCGTACCTCTCGGCTCCAGCTCATCATCCATGTTGCCTTCATCCTTCACCACTTCTCTTCAGACTCCTCTTTGTTTCCGTTTGGCTACTTTGAGAAATCAGTTATTTTGTATTTATTTTATAGCTATATATGAGCCTTTTCTGATTCATTTCTCCCCCTCCACCCCTCTCTTCATTTTATCTTTCCTTTTTTTCCATTTTGGGGGTTGCTTTTAAAAAATCCCCCCCCCCTCTTTTTTTGATGTATATTTCAGATTAGAGCAAATATTTAGTTTTGTTTTTGTTTTGTTTTTTTTTGAGGGAGGGGGGCAATCTGTGATGGGCGGAAAAGGTAAATATGATTTGATAGTTGACTACAGTAGCAGTCGGGGTGCAGTTTTGAAAGCAAACACAAGGAAGCAGCAAACATAATGGTCCCCTGTTGTTTTAATGTAACACTACTCTGCTGGGTGAGGATGTGGCCATGAGGGGGCGCTGACAGTTACGGTGTTTTCCTGCAGGAGACAACTGAAAGATATCACATACAACACACTGATCACATCCAGCTCCTGTCCTGAATTTCACAGAGCAAAGCAGCAAGACTTCACTTGAAATGTCAACTTCATGTATGTTTGTGAAGAAAAGCTGGTTTTCCATACTCTGATTTTTTTTCCTGAAGTAGATGCAGGCAGGTGTGTGTGTGTGTGTGTTTCTTTTTTTTTCCTTCTTTTTTTCTCCTGGAAAAGAGCAGTGTTTGACCCTCCTGCTCTTCATTCTCTCCACCCAACAGACAGTTTTGAGAGCTGAAATCATCGTTGCTGTGCTGCCCCCCACTGTTTGTAATGCTTTAATTTTTAGACATTTTTAATAATTTGTTAACTTAATTGAAATGTGCTGGTAATCACAAAGATATGTATGGCGAAATTTGTTCCTCTCAAATAAATGCATGTAATGACTAATATGTCTGAATGTTTCACTGAAATTACTCAAGTTTGAGACTTTTTTTTTTCTTCCTTTCTTTTCTGTCTTTTTTTTTTTTTTGCATGAAAAACAGGAGAAATCTGTTTTCAGATGGAGTTTGGTTGGGATATTTGGATACAACTGGTGACTTTCCGATGTGTGTTGCAGAGAATCAAATCAATATATCACTTATATAAGAATAGTACTGGTTAATAAATCTACATGAAAACGAGCAGTGCCTGTAGGGTTTTATTCACTTTCTGTTCATTCAGCTTGGTGAAGCAATAAAATGTGGAAGAAAGCAAAACCCAGGTATGGTTGGATACTTGTTACAGGCACTGTTTATGATTTTGACAGGTATAAGAGAAAAAACAAAGCCTGATACTTTGTGTGAACATAAAGTGACAACTAAGTACATTTATCCAACTACTTTACTACAATTTTGTGGTACTTGTATTTCCATTTGATGCTACGTTACACTTCCAACACATTTCAGAGATAAATATTACTTTTTACTTTATAGTACTTTCTACTCAGCTACATTTATGTCACAGCTATAGTTACTTTTTAGATCAGTATTTTACATGTAAAACAATTCTCTTTTTTTATTTGTAATTAATTACTGTAGATTGGTTTTCATCTTGACATTAAAGGGTCTTTTCTGTCCTTCAGTGTCAAGAGATCCACATTAAATCCTCATAAATTCACGACAAATTCTAAAAGTGGTGAATACTTTTTAAAGGTACTAAATAATCTGTACAGTCTGAAGGCTGTAATATAACACTAAGTGGGGACATTTTGCATAATAAGTACTTTTAATAGTTTAAGTATATTTAGCAACTAATATTTTGTGTTTTTCAGTATTTTGCTACTTTTACTTAAGTTAAGATCTCAATACTTCTTTCACCAATGCAGAGATAACAAATCTCATATTACACACTTTTCTAAAAAGAAAAAAAAAGTGTCTTTGCTTTGTCATTATGGTTAATTTATTGTTAAAATGTGAATATAATCCACTTTAATTGAAATCTACAACACAGTAAAGTGTGGGACAAGTAATACTTTCCAAAAATCATCTCCTATCTTTTGACCTGGACTCACTAAACCAAAACTATAGTTAGATAATATGTGCTTTTTTGATTTGTGTGAACTAACCTTTAAAAACAAAATAATATGCAGACCAACTGTGGTGACATGGTTGTGAGGGGTGATTGGGTTCGCGTCCCCTGGAGTGAGGGTGTGTAGTGGTGGCGGGGGGTCGAGTACAGGCCAGGGTGGGGGCTCTGCTTTGTATGTATTACTGTAATTCTCCTCTGAAGGAATTCCAGACGTCCGCTAATCCACTGCTGTACAATAATGCTCCAATAATACAGGGAGGGGAGATTGTGAGAAAGTCAGAAGTTATTAAAATGGGATTTCAGTATCCCTCAAACACTTACAGACGGTCCCACAAAGAATATATAAAAGGGGGTCCTTATGATAGCCAGTCTTTTGTCTTGTGATACATCAAAATAAAGAAATGTTACTTTAGAATCCCAGAAATGTACATTTATATACTTTCTAATTGAAACTCTGGCTGGATTATGTTTACTGAAAAGGTTTTTAATGCAGCACTTTTTAACTTTAAATGTTAAAAAAGAACAAATACTTAAAGTCATATAACTTTAAACATTTAAACCAAAAACTACAATCTTTTCTTGAACTTAACCATTCAAAAAGATTTATCATGATAATAAAGTTGCACACAGTTGCACTTCTGTTTATAATGTTACAAAGACAAAGACACAGGAATAAAATGAGACAAAAAACAGTAAAAACAGTCTTTATATGAAAAACTATTAAAAAAAATCCAGTACAACTAACTGATACAAGTGAGTTTTAATTAAATGATTTAAAGAAAGATAATGATTTGATGAGTCTGACCCTCCGATTGTAGTTGCTAACACCTAAAACAAATTAAATGAATGTCAGTGTTGCAGATACGTTCAATATCAACATTTTGTAACTTGTCAGATACATTTATTCACAACTTTTCTTCATTATGTGGATTGATGAGTGTAATCCAGGCAGCAGTTTATTACAAAAAGTAATTCTAGGGGACAAAGTTGAGTCCTTGTGATATGTTGCATATGACCATTTAAAAGCTTTTATAGGTCAGACGTACTCAAACTATCTAGTTATGTCCACATAAAAAGGAGTGAGTAAAGACAAGTCATTGGATCTTCTCTTCAAACTCTTTAACAAAGACAGAAAGGTTTATTTCACAAAATGTTGAAGGATTCTCTACTCAACTTTCTCCTGAGCCTCTCTTTTCATTGTTTGTCAGTGTTGGAGGAACTCACACAGAACATGTCAGCTGTAAAGTCAGAAAAACTCACATCACAGCAGGTTAAATCTTTTCTGTTTTAATGCCTTTTCACACACACACAAAGCCGCCGTTCATCCAGCGATAAAGCAGCTGGGTTTTGAAACAGTAACATAAGATTTTGATTTTATTGTTTTTTGTTTATTTTCTTTGTTGTTTTTTTGGAGATTCCAGTTGAAATAAAACATTTGCTGATGTTGTTGTCAGTTGTACTCCTGTTTACTTTTCTTTATGTGACTCCCCCTAAAAACTCCTGGGGCACTGTGTCTGTGTAAAGAACATGTGGTTGAGCACCACAGGGTGAATAGTTGGAGACTTCATAAGAGGCTCTGTTTCTGTGAAATGGTTTTCCAGAGATCCACAGACGGCAGGCAACAAGCCAGTTCAATTTCCTCAGTTGAAGGTAAAACAAAAGTGGATTTTTTTTTGTTGTAAATGATTAATGCTTGTTCTTAGCAGGGAGGCAACCTGGACCAGGATCAGGTATGTTGTTTCATAAATATTGGTCTTTGTTGAGCACAGAGGGTGGACGTTGTGAAGGCTCAGAGTCAAGAAGTCAAACTGGGCGGTGGATTTTTTGGGACAAGACAAGACCGGCAACTACAAACAATAAACAGTAAGGAAGGAATTAAACAGAAATAGATAAATAAATAAGTATTGAAGTGTAAAGGACAAACACCTATGAGCAGGATAGACATATGCAGGAAACAGAAAGTACACCTGACCAAAGTTGAAATGATTAATCTGCAACAATTGTGATGATCAAACAATTAATTAAATCAATTTTCAAGCAACAAATACCACATGTTGAATTTTTGAATTCAAAGTATTTGTATTTTCCAAAGCTTTGAACCTCATTATTTGTTCATTTGTCACAAGAAGGTTTAGTATTTTAACCAGTGGCGATAAGAAAGTACATTACTTAAATAGTAGGTACAATATTTCACTTGCTGCATTGACTCATTTCAGAGGACTAGATGAGGCTTTTCACTCCACTACAGTCATGTTTATAGAATATGATGCATTGTCGTAATTGTAATGTAGTAAAAGTTAGTAACTACATTAACATGTTGCTTATGTTACATATTGTCACTTAATACCATAATAATCATGATAGGCTATAAAAAAAACATTCCACATAACAACTGCTTTTGACACTTGTTTATAATACTTTGGTACTTTGAAGTAAAATTTTGAATGAATGACTTTCACTTGTGATGAAGTACTTTTAAATTGTAGTTTTGTTACTTTTACTGTCGTACTTCATTGTTCAGCCTCTAATATTCACTAAAACATCTCAGTAAGTGACGAAGGCCTTAAAATGTAGTATAAAACAAGTAGTTGATTTATTTATTTATTTTAATTAAATATAATTTTTTTCTTGTCAATGGGAAAGTCAATAAGGAACCTGGTTCAACAACATCACGCAATGTGTGATGGTTAATGTTCTTTTCTGTTATTCTTATTTTCATTTGACTGAATTTATTAGAGTGCCTTATTTTTTTTGTTCTTTAAAAACATTTTGTTGAGTGTGATATAACTGTTATTTTGGTCTATCATACATATATAATGGTAGAGCATTGGTGGGTCCTGATACTGACTTTACATTGACATTGTTTCCATTGTACATCATTTTAATATATTACGTAAAAAACTTTTATGTAAAGCGGTATGTGAGAGCACGACAGGTGAGTGTTTAGGCCCGGAGTGACAAACTGTCAGTCAGCCATTTGTGCGTCTCCAAATAATCAAATAACTTTTCAGTGCTTTTGTCAAACCATGTGTTGATGATGATGCCAGAAGTGTTTTGGGGGGATAGAGCATGAGTAGAGCTAGTGGGTGGTTTTTGGGGTTGCAGGATAATGATTCACACATTGCGACATTACAACACAGTCATTTTGTTTCTCTTTCCTAACAACAGGCAGATGACCTCATGAACAAAATAAATATTAGCACTGAGTCTCGACTTTGTTTTACTGTTTGTTGACACTGAAGCAAATTTATAAATGGATCTCAGCCGCTGATGGCGCCATAAATTGCGCATAATTTGCAACCCTCTCACAGTCCGATTCACTAAAGATATTGCACCAAAGGTATGACTGCGCAGACACGCCCAAAAAGTTTTGCAGTTTAATGTTATTTGCCATTCTTTGTTTGTTTGAGTCAAAGGAGAGGGTTCATTGGCACATTGGCCCTTAATGAAAACATGCCGAGAGCACAAAAGCCTCAATTGTGTGTCTTTAATTAGCAGAGTTGTGCACACACACAGAGCTCCCTACCATCACAAACTAATCACATGTTTTCTTTGTGTCTATTTTACAATAATGTGATTCAGTCTGTTTGTTGCCTACAGCTAGTTGTGTTTGCTGATTGAGAAAACAGATCACCTGTTACAGTCAGACCCAGGTTTATATGGTGAGACTGATTGCAATAAAGCAGCCATCATGGATGAACATGAGGCTCCATCAGAGCTGTTTTTTTAAGTAGCTGGAAGTTGTAGATAAACTACTACACCCACTTGGTCCTTGACATCATCTAATATCAATTTAAATGTCATTTAATACCTCACAAGCTTGAAGATTTGGAGAAAGAGAGAGAGAGGATGCTTCAATTACCATTTTTACTGAATAACTTCTGTAACTTCTTAACCATAGCTTGATGGATTTTATTAATCTTTACCTGGTTTTAGTGTTGGTAAGATAACTGATTGCTTCCATATTGATGGGATAATGCTTGTATCCCACATCTCGTCTTATATTATCAATCTTAATACTGCTTCAAGTGCACTGTCGTTCATATGGGCTACTATGCTGTAACAGATACTGTTAGAGATTGTAATTATGCAGCCCATACGTCAATGGAGAGAGTAGACAGGAGTCCAGGATGTCTTGCGTTGAAAAGGTTTATTTACTTGTACAAGGAGAAGTGAATGAATGATCAGTACACGTAATGTTCTGATGCTCCCTTCAATTCTGAAGTTTCTGTCCTCCGGGGATAGACTTTAAACCACACAGATAATGCCTCAGGTTGAGCCATGCCCAAATATGGGCAGGTCCAACACATCTACAATATACAGAATTTAGTCTACTGGTCTATAGACAAAACATTGCTTAGGACTCAGGACCCTTGTCCTCCACCCAACACAATATCAAACCTCTGACTCCAGTTACCTTTACCCCGTTCAGGGAAAACAGTCAAACACATATCTGACCTCAGCTGCTATAGCAACACTATCAGAATGCCTCCTGTTTTCCCCAAAAGGAGCAGACTCACTGCTTACCACTATCTCAAAGGGAGACAGTGTGCTATGACCGCAAAGCCTAGTTTGACCAAGTGTATATTAATGATGGAAAATTCCCTAACAGATACCATCTTTGCTTGGTGAGGTTTGCCGTGCATTTGAAGCGGCTCTCCTTAATCCAAATAGATTGAATGTTAAATCTGGGTCTTCTCCTGATGTAGCTCTTCTTTCTGCAACAGTATTGGCCAGAAAATCTATTGCATTGGTTACATCTCACAACTCTTAACAGGCAGCTGTAAACTACCTGCACTGCACCAAATTGCAGACATCAGTGACAAGAAGTTGGTGGGGCTCAATGAGAGTGAATACTTAATAAATATTGTGTTTTAAGTTTTTTCAGCTACAGCAAGTGGCCAAAAAACTCAATAATGCTTCATTTTTAAAAAGCCAAAGGACACAGGTGGTGCTACAGGAGGTGCTGAAGGTCTAGCCAGGCTACCAGTGGCCTCTTTGTGGTTGGGGACAGTGGCAAGTGATCAAATGCTTCCTCGCTGGGTCTTTCCTTGGGCTTAGTCGTGACTCAGGAATGTGCTGGCATGCTGGTAGAACAGTAGGGATTTATCCATGGTGTCAGCCCCTATCTGGCCTGTTGACTCGCAGTCCACTGGACTGCAACAAACCCCTGCACACTGGCACACAAGAGCAGGACCTGATGGGACTGCAGCATCATTGTGGGATCATGAGTGGTAAGAGGGGGGTTGAGAGGGTGTACCACCACTAACAGGTCAACTACTCTGATGCTTTATTTAGGGGGGAAAACACAATAGGGTGAAACATCAGAGATTTACGTTTTTTTGAAGCTCTATCAAGAAAATATTGAGAAATCATTCAAAGTAAAGATTAAATCACATTTGTTAGATGAGGCTCAAGTTTTTCACGGCTGTCAAGTTGAATGATAAAAGTCTTAAATATTTCTAAATGATGGCATATTGTGTGTCTGTGCTGTTTAATACTTTAATAATTATTTCTACATTACTGAAGGGTGTCAAACCACCTGATGTTTTTTTGTATTCAGGCATTTTTACTGAAGCAATGCTTACATTTATAGAATCTTTAAAACCACACTGGATGTAAATGTCCCAAAACCTTTGAGGCCTAACCGGCCTAAGAAGACCTCGCCTTATGATCTGATTACGTAATCCTGACAACACAATGGGGATTTAATTAGTGCAAATTAGCTTCACTCGACCGGCTCAGTGTCGTGTATAAAGGGTGGGTGGGCTGTGTGATCGTCCACTGAAGGTATTTTCTCCCACCAACGAGCTGAAGAGGGAATGCAAACAGGGATAACTGAGGAGAGGACGATACCACCCACCCCCCTCCCCAACTCACATGACTGCGATTAGAGCAGAGGAGGAGTGTGGTGGGACAGACAGGAGAGATGGTGAGCACGATGAATGACATTTTTCCGACTTCAGCGCACAGATCACATCCAAGAGCCCAACTTGCCTTTGATTGCCAGCTGAGGGTTGTCCACTTTTCTGGGGTAATTAAGATTCGCACTTTGGACTGATACGACTGATATTTGTTGCAATTGTCTTAAATTTTGATTATCATGCGCTACCATGTGTGCAAAGTTTCTTTTTGACTTTTTGAATGTGCAATCCTTTTTATTCACGAGTTATGTGTGTGCAGGAGTGAGTACTGTTAGTTAGTCGACATTTATAGTTACACTTAATATTTGATATTAAAATCTGTGGTGGAAAATAACTAGGTGCATTTACTGCACCTGAGTACAGTTTGTATGTACTTCACTTGAGTATTTCCACTTTATGCAACTTTATACTTACACTTTCCTACATTTCTGAGGGAAATATTGTACGTTTTACTGCTATACATCTAACACTATATGGCAGATATAGTTTGCAGATTAATATTTTAAATACAAAATGATCACTCTATGAAATATAAGCAGCAGCACATATAGCTGTTAAATTATCTCCACTTTAACCAGCTACAACACAGTTACAATTAAAATGCTTACAAATTCTCGCATCATTCATAATAATCCAATAACATCATTTATCTAACCAAGGAGGGTAGCTGGACTCAGTTTAGATACTTGAGGACATTTTGCCTCTCATTCAAAGGGCTTCTGCAGTTCTCACTGACTGGCGGGAAGTCCCAGGACCTCTGTAGGGTCACCTGACCTTATTAACGTCACCGATCACTTGGTTCGTTAGTGCTCCTGGCTGTTGTAACAACAGTTGTGAAGTCATTGCAATCATGTGAGGCTAAGTGTTGAGGTACGGTTTCTCTACTTTGACGTAGATAGCTTCCTTCACTCCTCTTTCTACATCAAAGTTGAGAAACGTTACCAATTCCATTCAATCTCGTTCACATTTGGCCTCAGGTGACACCATTGAGTCTAGTCTCACAATACCAGACAATCGGAGATCACTGCCTGCTGAAGATGGGGATTTCTAAATTCACAGGAGTTGCTTGAATGCTGGTGAGAACAGCCGTTAAACAAACCTACGCCCCTTACATTTGGTCAAGGACCTGCTGTACTGGAAATGATGCCCCCTCCCCCCTGTCTCGCCTCCATGTCACCACCCCAATATGAAGGACAGCACTAAAGACTTTGGATTGGTTCTGCACTCTTTTTTAACAATGAAACGTGGGATACTGTCCTCAGTCTCTTTGAGTGAAGGGTTTACAGACTGTGAGTCTGCAACGACTCTATTGACTGTTGTTACAACAGTCAAGAACACTAACGAACCAAGGGGTTTTAGTGACCTTAATTATCAAGGAATCTTCATAGACATAATTTCTAATAATAACAATAATAATAATAATAGTGTATTTGATTTAATTTAATCTAATATATAACATTCTCTTAAAGTGATTGTACATTTAGGGTTTAATTGTTTTATTTGTTCCCTCAGATTTGACTATTACAGATCTTTAGATTGTAACCATGAGTGTTGTTTGAATGTATGAAGTATTTGAGTGTCTATACTCTCAGTTGCAGGTATGCGAGTGCAACACTGGTGCATGCTGGGATTGACCAGCCTGCTGCTGGCGAGTGAGGTCGCCATCAGTCAGCTATGCCACTCCCTCATCACCCTGGTGGTTGGGTTCCACACATTCTTCATCCTCATGTGCATGGCCTTTCTTCCTCAAACTGCAAACATAAACAGATCTCAGCCTTCCTCTCTGGATCCACCTGCGTGTCCTCCATGTGCTTCCTCCTCCTCATCATCAGCACCTCCTTCCATCCCGGCTGCAGAGTCAACCATCAAAGCTTCAGCTGGCCTGCTGATCGCCACCAATGTGTCAAGCATCCATGTTAAACCTCCCACTCCTCAGCCTAACCACGAGGCAGCATCAATGGTCAACTCTCATGAGCTCATCTCCGAAATTACCTCTCCTCCAGCTCTCATCTGCGGCCTGTCCCACACCGACAGCAGGTCTGAGGCTTACGGAGCTTTCTTTGCTGTTCTCACCCTGGCCTCTCTGTGTATGTCATACTTACTGGAAATCATTAGTTTTGCCATGGAACCACAACCAGTCCAGCACCCGCAGCTGCTTGTGCCTGTTGCAGCTCTCAGTCTACTTCATAAAATGTTGGTGCTCTGGCTGAGCTGGGATCAGCTGCAGCGTGAAAGGGGCTGGGCCACGAGGGAGCGAGACACTGAATGTCACCTTGAAGTAAACCACAAAGGTAACATTACCAACAACTTTCATCCCATCTGAAAAGGCAAACATGACCTGTTCATCTTGAGTGCTAATTGCCCATATCACTTTCTAATAAGGGCCCTTCATGAGGATTTATTAATGATTAATAAATCATTTCCTCAGCTCAGTTAAAAGCCATTAATAAGAACAACGTTTGGGTTGCCAGGTTGTGGCTGATGTTGATCCTCGTCCAGTTGTACACTTGCTGCGTCTTTTAAGCTCTTAAATTCATTGGAAAGAACCTTCCACCAGATTGTTTGACCTCTGACCTTCTGCAAAATTAAAGACTTGGTTTATTATTATAAGACCCTGTTATTAATGATGTGTTAGAAACTGCAGAACTGATAATCTGTTAGAGAGTGAAAAACCTGTGAATTTTTATCAGTGACTTGACTATTTGTGACTTAACAGATTTTTTTTATCACATGGAAAACCCAACAATTATTTCTTATTAATGGTTTATAACTATCTAAAACATTACTAATTGATACATTAGCCAGCAATCAAGCTAAGAGGATGCTAGTTGTAACTTCATAGTCTTTGTACAGACATGACAGTGTTATCAAAGCTGACACGTGTGATTTTTTTTGGCTGGAATATTGACATGTATGACATCCAGTTTTAGCTCATTATCAATAGAAATCTAATTGATCTAATCTGAAATACAGTAGTTAGTTTTAAATGTGTGACGATCAAACTTTTCGCTGTAGTGTCAGTGTATTGTTTCTTGCTTATGACATGTTGCTGCAGCTCCAGTGAAATCATCACACAATGATGCATGAAGCTTTTTTGAAAATACTTTTGCACTTTTTTACCATAAATATGTTAAATTACATAATTAAGATGCTATTAAAACTGAAAGTTCAGTGTTAGTCTCAGTAAAGTGTAAATCCAGGTAGGCCTAGTTAGACTGGCACTAAGTAATAAGCATTTTTTCTACAGAAGACTTAGTGTCCTGGTGATGATATTTCTCCAACAGATTCCCTTTGAAGTAGCTGCCAAGTGTATATTCAGCTGTAAGGAACATCAAACAGTGTCCATGTTTGTTTTTCATTCCTCTGTTCGACTCCCACAGCCTTGGCTGAAGAAGAAAACCAGGCCGAGCCGATACAAGTCCTGGATGATGTTAACCAAGTCCGATCTGCTGTGGACGACTCGTTCCACAATGGGGCGCTTGTCCTCTGCAACCCGGGAGCCTCAACTATCCCTGACACCGACCCTCAATTCCCAGAGCAACAGCGAAAGGTCCACCTGCATGCAGCAGCTCCACAAGACAGCCGGGACTGTGAAGTAGCGAGGGGCGTTGGGGTTTTGAAGGCTTGCAAGTGTGAGACTCATTCAAAGGACATCACAGAGATTTCTAAAGACAGTTCCTGTTTGGGACATCTCGGTAAGGCAGATGTGTCTCACCTTTATGTCCCTTGGAGAAAAAGTCTTTTGAATTCAGCACACATGTTTTTGTTTTTGTTTTTGTTTTGTTTTTTTCAAAGATTTGGTCGTTATATGTCACCAAATTGAAATAGCTTGTTTGCTGTGTGAGATGTGTTTGTGCAGGTGGAAATATGTTCACGTGAAACAAATATTAAGAAAACAATCTCACAATAAACTCTGTTAGTTGCTATTCTGAAGCTTTCACTTATATTTCAGCAGGTTTCCCAGTTGTCATGCAATTGTGGACGTTATGTCTGTATGTACATACTTGAAGGGAAATTTGAACATCTGTAATTTCATGTCAGCTGGGCAAACTTCATCTGCTGAGGAAGATCATGTGATCTGATGGAAAGCTTCAGTAAGGCTACTAATGGACACTGTGTTGAGATTTTTTGTCAGCTGCTGTTCCCACAGTGAAGAATAATATTTTAATCAAAACATCATCAGTTTGATTATTTTACATGAGACCACGCCAACTTAGTTATGAGTTTATAGGTTTATTGCAACAGTAGAAGAGGGATGAGGGTTGAGGGCCGAAGGGTTGGGGATGCAGGGGTGAGAGATGGAGGGTTAAAGGAGGGTGATGAGGAGATGATGGGACAGGGGTGTAAGGCGAAGGATGAAGGAATGTGGTCAGAATCAGGGTGCCAGGTGTATGGGTGGAGGCGTGGGACACTGGATGGGGGAGCTGTCTCTTCTTCTGGTCCTGGATGGAGATCCCAGGATTCCTGAAGTCAAACTAAAGAGAGAACGTTAGAAATGATTTGGGTGGGAGGGATGTGAGAACTGAGATGAAGGGGACAGGAGTGGATAAGGTGTGATTTAAGTACTGCTTGTGCGGAACAGAAGTAAGGGAGGCGTGGTCTTTGTTCCTACTTTTTGTCAATCAACTTAGGTATAAAACTTCATATTTTGAAATGTAAATTTAAATATTTGAAATTGTATTATTATCAGTGTGAAAACAGATTGACTCGACTTCACATGATATATCTTGTAAGGGCTCTGACCCTAAAATGTTTTATTATCTTATTCTCTCTTTAGGAAAATATGATGTTTTCCTCAGTATTTCTTGTACTATAGCTTTGATTACATGTTAAATCTTTGTTATCTTTCAGATAGTGAAAAAGCTGTCTGCAAGTCAACACATCACACTGAGAGCCCTGTACCAAGCAGACGGTGGCCAGATTGGCTCCTATCATTCGCCTTCGCCATTCAGGACCTGTCCACCTCCATTCTGGGTCTGATCTACAGCCTGGTAATGCTGCTGGTCGGCCCACAATGCCTCTACAGCTCTGAGCCCTGCACCCTCCTGGTTTACCTGGATCCTTGCTTCGCAACGCTGGGTGTGATTATGCTGTTGTCCATAGCTAAGCCACAGGTCAGGCTCTGCTCGTTTATATCATTACATTTCGGTTAAATGCACTCAAACACGTAGATGAAGCTCCCTGACGCTCATATTTGATGCAGCTGTATCCAAACCTGTTATAGCATAATTTGCCATTTTTTCACTGGTAAATCTCCTCTCCAGACATACAGGTTGGGACTGCTGCTGCTACAGGGCATACCTCCACACATTTATGTGCCTGATCTTGAACGGAGGATTGTGAGCGTGCCTGGAGTGCAGGCTGTGCACGACCTCCACATCTGGCAGTTGAATGATTCATTGATAGTGGCCTCTGTGCACGTTCACTGCCATGCTGGATTTCCGACACACAGGTAAAGCGGCAAAGTTTGCATTCGACCTCCCTCATGAAGGTCTGATAGACTGAAACATTGCAACTTAGTAAAACAAGCAGCAGTGAGCTGTTTTCCATTTCTTGATTGCATTTTCCTCACCTGCCACTACTAAGGTGTGCAGAGATTCCTTTCTTTCATTTGACATTTTTCCTCATTACTAGTAGATACTAAATTATTCAGTTTTAACATGTTACTTTTCCTGTTGTGGCAACATCTCATTGTATCTTGTTATATCACAGAAATTTCTTGATATTAAACAAACTCAACTAATCTCAAACAGAAGACAATGTGAAGCATTGCTTACAATGTTTGAAGTTTAGAAAAACAACAATGTTAGAAACATTTACAATTACTGGTTTATATGGTTTGAACATGTTTTTATTTCATGTTTGGGATGACCACATCCATTCATTCATTACTGCATCTATACCTGTTTGAGCTGTGCTGGGTCACAGGGGTTGGAGCCAGTAGCAGCTGGGCAACAGATGGGGATAGGTCATCAGTCTCATAGAGCGGACATACAGACAGATCATTCACATATACATATATAAGCATTTTTTTTAATTCAAGGGGTGGTTTCTGGTGACCACCCCTTGTTTTCATGTGTGTCCAGATAAAACCTACATGTTTTTTTAATGCAGAGTCATTTCACATGTGTGCAGGTGTGCTGATCTGATGTCGGGGGTCACCAAAGTGTTGAAGAGTGTAGGAGTGAGCTGCTGCACTGTACAGCCAGAGTTTTCCACCTGCTCGGCTTCATCTTCATGCAGTCAGGGTGACGCCCCTCCAGTCACCCACAAAGAGGACCCCTCCCTGCCTCCTGTCCCGGCCTGCAGCCTGGCCTGTGGAAAGGCCTGTGCTTCAAGTATGTGCTGCACTCCCCCCCGTGAAAAAAAACCAGAGGAATAGCCTGCAGAGACACCGGTGATCAAAAACACCAACCAATGACTGTCAGTTCTAGCAAAATTACATTGGAGGAAAACAAAAGAATGATCTGATATCCAGATGTCAAGACGGTAAACATTGGGCAAAATTAACATATTTGAAAGTGTAATGTCTTTCATGACAGCCTGCACATTTTTACTGAAGTATGTTGGTTTTATCACATTAACGGTGTTACACCAAAGAGTCCTACGTAATGTCAAGTCTTTGTCAAAGGATTAACTGGAAAGACTGTGTGTTGCATCATTTGTACCTGGAAACTCTGTATTTTCTCTTGTGTGTATTCTAATAAAAAAACAATAATAATACTTAACAGTCTCCTCTGGTTTTTAAGTTATATCAACTTAATTGATCGAGGGAAAAATCAGAGCTGCAAATGGAGGTATGGAACAGCTTAAGTCACGGGTGTCAAACTCATTTTAGTTCAAGGGGCACATACAGCCATATTTGATCTCATGTGGGCTGGACCATTAAAATCCACTGCATAATAACCTATAAATAATACGTAATATATATAATATATATTATGACTTTTCTGTAATAAAACATCTATTCACAGAACAGATGAGCAGGCCTTAAGATGCTTTAAGAAAGATTACATAAGTCGTCCCAAACGTGTACAACATTTTTGCAGACAGGCCTGTCAGTTTGGGGTTACCCTGGAAAGAGATACTGATAAAAATGTGTCCTTAAAATTTGAATCGTGTTGCAAAGCCATCATCAAAAGTTTAACGTCCAAGAAAGATCAGAAGACTGAGAATGGCAAGCAAAAATAAGTGAGAACAGCAGTATGTTTTGTTGAAAATTTGGACTTAAGTATTCTGCAATTTTCATACATTGCAGTTATCCAGTGGGTCGGAGTAGACCCTTTGACGGGCCAGTTCTGGCCCACGGGCCGTATGTTTGTCACCCCTGGCTTTAGTCACTTTAACTTGCAATAACAGATTTGACCATTTGGGGGCAGCAGGCAACAGATTGTGAACATGACACATGACCACCTTTAAAACTAAAATTAACCAACAGTTGTTTTTTTAACACATCCAGCAGTTATGAAGCAACTATATCATTAATTCTCAGTTGTAGCTGGTGAATGTAAGTCCAACATACACTCTGTCATAGCTTTGTTATTGATATCAGCCCTTGAGGGAAATGTCATATGATGGATTATTTTAATGATACAGTCACTTACAATATGAATCTACTTATGTTAACCTCAAACCATGAATAAATTGTAACTTCAAAATGTTGAAGAATAATGAATAAAGGAGAACAGAGAAGCAGTAGGATAGGAAGGTAACTGAACATATGGAGGGAAGACAGAATGTGAGGATCCATAGAAAAGTATGTGGAGCAGATGGAAATTTTATATTTTTTAAGCATTTTTTGTATTGCAAGTCTGAAATCGACTCAACAATTATAGTTATGGATACTTTGGCCTCTTGACTCACCACTTGTTCTGTGTTATTAGCACTTTGAACTACACTAGCCTGTATGAAAGGTGCTAAATAAATAAATTTTGATTAATTGTTTATAATAAATCAGATTAGACAGTTTTTCATGACGTGCATTGCAGGAAAACCACAGGTGTGTAATTGAAACAATGACAGCTCAACATGCTCCATAAACACACCTATATTGAATCAAGCTGTTTTTATTAATAGTGAGACAGCTGCTTTTACAAAGAGAATACGTCAAAATCCTGTATATTTGAGTGTGGGTGTGTGTTTTGTTGTTGTTGTTGTTGTTGTTGTTGTTGTTGCTTTTATTGAAACAACAGAATACACATTCAGGAAAACGTCACATCACGCATACAGTCTAGTTCAGAAATTAGTTAGATATATGAGGAAATAAGGAATATGACATAATAAATTACATATAAAGGTAATAAAAGCATAATTGAAATAAAAGCAAATAATACTTCTTTTTTAAGTTGGGGGTTAATATATATCTTAGTTAAAAGTTTCAGGCAACAGTGTTTCATAATGGTTTATTAATATATTGCTTTTTTAAAATGATTTACTAGCTTGAGTGATTTAAATAAAGTGTCCAATTCAAGGAGGAAAGGCGCAATTGTAGGTGATGTTTTTGAGAATTTCTGTTTATGATTAAAAAAGAATGTGGCATACAAAACTCGCCTTGAGTTATAATAGCAGATGATATCTTTGAGTTTAAAAGAAATGTATATTTGTGTGTAATTGTAATCCTGAAATATTGGTGACGTTTCTAGCTCTGATAGCCAATCACAATGGATCTGTTTAGCATATTACAGCACAAACCAGACTACAGTGAGCCTTTTAATGAGTTTATTCTGAGTTTATTCGACTAAAACATGCATTTCTAGGTCTCTACACATTGCGCCACTCTTACTGCACATCCTTTGTTCAATAAATACAAAATACACTAAATAATGACACCCTCACTGAGACATGTGTCGCTGCTATGAGGTATTTATACTTCATAACCGCCTCCTTTGAAAATGCCCGGATGAGCCTCGGTGGTCCGGGGTGCAGGCTTCAAACCTGTAGCTGCTTAGCGGCAGAGTGGTTCAATTCCACCTTTCGGGCGACCAAAGAGCAGCTGACAGGAATTAAGGGATTAAATAGTGTGTAATATTTTCACATATATACGACGTAAAAGTTACCTAAACTTTTATTTAATCTATATCTGTTGCTATATTATTTCAACGACAGCGAAATATTCAACTCAAATAGTCAAAACTGTTTATTGTATAGTGTTATTTTAGTCCATTTGTGTTTTGTTTACAACCCTTAAAACTACACTTCCGGTTGAACTTTGTCCTTGTATTTCACAATAAAAGTCTAAATGATTTAAAGGAATAGTGACATATTTTTTTCTCGTTTCACTTTTTAGTGTTCTCCAGGATTTGGACTATATTTATATATAAGATAAGATAAGATAAGATAAGATAACACACATCCAAATGAGAATTCGTAGCAATGGCTCAAAATGGTACAGAATATTAAGAAGTGCTGATATCAAAAATAATAAAACAGGGGAAATTTAAAAAAAAACAAAACAAAACAAAAACTATTTATATATATATATATATATATATATATATATATATATATATATATATATATATATATAATTATGATTATATTACTGTGTGTGTGCGTGTGTGTGCGTAGGTGGGCCACTTCATTAGGTACACCTCTGCAATCTTATTCAATCCAATACAACAGCTCTGCTATAAATTATACATTTATTAAGCATGTACATTTTCAGTTTTTGGTGACATTGTCAAGAAGGTCATAATTCTGCTTTATGTTTATTATTGAGGACCTAGTGGGTGATGGTGGTGTATTAGGGTGCATCATATTGAATGGTATTTCTTATATTTTGTCCACTCCATTAACATACATGAGGGGGGCAAAATATTAGGATTGGAGTATTGGATTGCATTGCACAAGTGTACCTAATGAAGAGGCCAGTAAGTGCATGTATTTCACTCTAAACATGACATAGTATATAACTCTAGTTAACTGTAAACATAACTGACTGTAGGTCTGAAGTAAGAAAGCAAAGACGAGAGAGGAAATAGACAACTTTTCCCAAGAAGGCAAAAGAGGAAAATGAGGTGTAATTGAAACAATGACAGCTCAGCATGCACCATAAACACACCTATATTGAATCCAGCTGTTTTTATTAATATATGTATGAATGTATATGTGTACATAGAAGAACACTCGTGAAAATACATTACAAGAACACTCGTGAAAATAAATTACATAATAACAATAAATAAAACATATATAATCCATGAATCCCGTTTAGATTACTGTAAACTCTCTCCTTTCTGGTTTATCACAAAAATATCTCTCTTGCCTCCAATTAGTTCAGCTTTTTACTGGTTTTAAGAGACGACATCACATCACCCCAATCCTCGCTTCTCTTCATTGGCTCCCTGTTTATTTTAGAATTGATTTTAATATTTTACTGGTTACTTTTAAACGCCTAGGTCTAGCTCCAAGCTACATAGCAGACATGTTGACTCCATATGAGCCTTAGATCCTCAGGTGGGGCCCTTCTGGTTGTTCCAAAGTCGAAGTTGAAATCTAGAGGGGACCGCGCTTTCGCCATCAGGGCCCCTCGGCTTTGGAACGAACTACCTGAGGAAATAAGGCTTGCAGAATCAGTAACTTCTTTTAAATCACTTCTTAAAACTCATTTCTACAGACTATTTTTTATGTGATGTTGTTTGTTTGTTTGTTTGTCTGGTTGTTTATTGCTGCTGTCTTTTATTTCATTTTATTTTACACTATCATATTTACTGTGTTGCTTTGTCTGTCAAAGCACTTTGTAAACTTTGTTTTTAAAGGTGCTATATAAATAAAGTTATTATTATTATCATTATTATTATTAAGTATACATTTTGAATTTCTCTTCTCTTATTCTTATTCTTTCTCTTATTTTTTGTGGATCTACATCCGGTTTGCCCGGAAAAACAACAGTGATTGACAGTCTGTGATAGCCAATCATGTGTCTGGTCGGTGGAGGCGGGCCGATCAATGCGGAAACCGGACCGGAGGATGCATGGTGTCCTTGTCTGCCTGTTTTTGGGTTAATGTGGATTTAAAACTCACTCTGTGTTTCTTGGAGGTCTCTGTTTAGTTGTTACCCGGTAAGACAAACATTTCATGGTACTTATAACGATATATCATGCGCGTAGAAGTCCTGTTTTCATCAAATAACACCGATGTCCAGTTGGGTTGTTGGCCTGCTAATGAGTAACGTTATGGTTGTAAGTCAGTAAATATATTTCCTTTATTTATTTTTATTAAAGGAGATCTCTTAATCTCCTAATAAGTTTCAGTTTAATATGCCATATTATTTAAATGAACCTGCTTCAGTTTTCCTCATCGAGTATATAACATATGCATCTGCAGCTATTAACTTTCATTTGATTATCAATTAATAAATCAAATATATGTTTTTGTTTAACCCTCCTGTTGTTTAAAAAATGCTTTTGTATCAGAAATATGGATGCATTTCATCTATTTGCCTAAAAATCACATGGATGGTTCCAGTTTACATTCTTTGCAAGTATAATCATCACTACTTTAATTGCATTTGGTGATAATTTGTACTTTATGCATTATAAAACAGTCAAACCAGACAAGGTGTGAATTAGTGCTGCCATTCAAATATTTGAAATGGTTTTAAAATTGTATCCTAACTACACTTTTTGACATAATCCATTAACATATTTTCCTCTAATTTTAAATTTAGTTAAAATAATTAGTCATTTCTGCTTTATTATAACTCAAAAAGGTAGGTAAAGTCTGATTTAAATTACGCCTTTTGATAATCTTTTTTTTTTTTTTTTTTTTAATGTGTAGAGTTGGAATAAAGTTGGCTAAAAGGTCTAACATAGAATTGGGTGATGATTGACACTTTATGCTTTATTAACAGTCAAAATTGACCCAGGAGGATAAAAGTTAGATGGTTGACAGGAAGACAACAGGAAGGTTAAATGGTTATGAACTTAAATTTGATGAATCACTCAATCACAAGTTCACAGAGTCCAAAGATAACAGTAACATCAACTTTGTCTCTGTGATTGGCATTTTCACAATGTTCTTACGTTTTAATGACTAAACTATTTAAAAGGAATGGACAGATTATCAGTAATGGAAGATAATCTTAATTTACTGACGTATAATAGACTGATTAGGAACCATGTTTGGTGTAATCCTGCTTGATAAATGAGTAAAACAACTTGTTATTAAAGGATAAGTTAACAGTTTTTCTAGTCTGTCCCCTGATTGATTGCAGGGGACTGATTTCATTTTTGACTGCAGAAGTATTTATGTTTATTTCTGATCCCGTCTTTATTCTGTCTGTCTTCCAGATTTGTTTTTAAAAGACAGTCCATCATGCCTTTGCACAAATACCCCCCAAAAGTCTGGGAAGCCCTGAAAATGACGCAGGGCATCTACGCTCGTCTCCCTAAACATTACCTCAAGTCTCTTGAGAAGAAAGAGCCCATGCCCGTCCACTGGAAGCCTCTAGGAGTTCAGTACAGAATGAGCCCAAAGACGGGGCAGAGGGAACGGGTGCAGGATGTCCCGATCCCCATCTACTACCCTCCGCAGTCCCAGGCTGGCCTGTGGGGAGGAGAGGGGTGGATATCAGGCTTCAGATATGCCAAAGAAGACAAAGTGAGTCTCCAAGAAGATGATTTGCTTTCTGTAAAATATTTACAGCTGTTAACTGTATTCATTCTTTGTAAGTTTGAATCACAGGCACTCGTTTTATTGCACCTTTTTAAGATTGATGATATCTTGCATGCCACAGTTTATCTGTCTGTTGTTTTTAATTCAGCTCTCAATTGTCTCTTTGCTTAGTTGTCCACTCGTCTGAAGAAGACCTGGAAACCACAGCTGTTCAAGAGAGAGCTGTACAGCGAGATCCTCGATAACAAGTTCACCATCACAGTCACAGCTCGCACTCTGGACCTCATCGACACCTCCTACGGATTTGACTTTTACATCCTCAAAGTAAGAGAAATCTGCCCTGAGTGTTTTAAAAAGACACAATTTGGGAACAGAACAACATTTCTAACGAGCTCTCTAACTGTCCGACTCGTTTTAGACATCAAAAGAAGACCTGAACTCGAAGCTGGGGATGGACCTGAAGAGGGCCATGTTACTTTGTCTGGCACGTAAAGACACTGTACTTTACCCAGATGACTCAGTCAAGAGGGAGAAGGTCTACCACAAATACAAGGTAGGTCACATGTGTTTTAGCTCACTAAGTGATCTTAAATGTGTTAGGATTTGAGTTATTTCAGGTTTATTTCAAGCTGATGTATTTCGTATGTATGTGGCATTGAGGCTTTATGTTTCATGCTAAGTTTGCTCTCTCAAACTCCGTTTTAGAGATTTGGGGAAATGCACAAAAAAAAACGACAAAGCTGCTGAACCTCCTACACTACAGCTTTCCAAATAAACATGATTTTTAAATGACCTGTAGCAGCCATTATGCTTTACTCCATAGTGCTCTGTCTTTGTTTTTTTACATCTGATTATGTGGATAGCTCAACATTTTGTTTTATCTCCTCTCTGTGTACTACAGCTAGAATAAATACGAGTGGCCATCAAAGTGAAATGACTCATGATCATCGTCACACAGGATAATCCCTCATTCCACTTAGTTTTCTTCCTTAGAAGTCTTAACTGCAGTGAAAATCAGCCACACACATGAACTAACTGCAGGTGAATATTCAAACTGTTTAGGTTAGTCGGCAAGTTCCCCTTGATATAAATATTTATGCAATTAGCCATAATGACTGCTACAGGTAGTTTCTGTTTACTTTTGTTCAGACTCAGAAACAAACCTTTGAAATGATTAATGTAAAAAACGTCTTTATTTAGACAGCTGTAGGAGGCTCAGCAGCTCGACCCACGTTACATGCTGTATACGTGTATTTGTGAATCCCCCTAACCTCTATAACAGAGCTGGAGAGAGCAACGTTAGCATGACACACAAAACCACAATGGCCACATTTATGGGGAAATGCATCAGGCTGAAATAAACAGAAAATTCCCTGTAAGACTAATATATCGTTTATCATAAATCCTCTTGATTTTCGCCAGGTGCTGTGATTTTAAAGGACAGGTTTACAAATGTTTAAGCCTATCTTAAAACAAGTGGATATCTTCCACATCAGTTTTTTGTGTGTGTGTGTGTGTGTGTGTGTGTGTGTGTGTGTGTGTGTGTGTGTGTGTGTGTGTGTGTGTGTGTGTGTGTGTGTGTGTGTGTGTGTGTGTGTAAAAAGCTCCAAAAAAGACTGGTTTGGATGGCTTTAAATCAATTTAAATTATTTTTTGCCAGAAGGCTTTTGGATTTTGAACTCTATGTTCATTTGAGAACCTGATCTGTTGTTTTAGGGCATGATTGAAAAGTTGTGAACCCATCCTTTTGAGAAGCAAAGAACAATGAAATGATATGTTTCTCTTTCTTGCTATCTTCTCATTGAGCAGCAGTTTGAGATCCCAGAGGAAGAGGCAGAGTGGCTGGGACTGAGTCTGGAAGAAGCCGTGGAAAAGCAGAGGCAGCTAGAGCACAAGGTAGCTGCCCTAAGTTCATCTCATTCAGTACCTTTTTCCTCACAACAGCTAAAAACAAAGCAGTGGTGCTAATGCTTCTTCGTTGTAGGTTTTTTATGATTCTTACTAAAGGAATCATAAAGGATGAACATGTTGTATGTCAGTCTTAAAGATAACAAGCTTATTTAAAAAAAAAAAACACACATTTCCATTTTCTTCCTCATAGACCTTTTGGATTTCTTACATGTTCCTCTCCTAACTATTGATTGTGATATTCTGAAAAAAACTCTTAGTGATCATAACACCATGTACAGTGTCGGATCTGTTTGCTCCGTGGATTCTGACTACGTTTTTTTCTCACAGGAGCCCGAGCCTTTGTTCAAGGCCTGTGTGGACAAGCTGGTGGAGGACTTGCACATCCAAAAACTCTTAGAGCCTCATCTCGCTGAGAGGAATTGATGACCAGGAATGTTTGAGCGGCACAGAGGCCGAGAAGTTTCAGACGGGAAGCTTAAGTAGGTTGAACTGTCAAGCATCTCCAGATGGTGGTGGGAATCTGAGTCACCAAGTTTCTGTCTGAAACATTTGAACACCCGGGAGAATTTCCTGCAGTTTCAGCTTGCATTTCCATCCGGGAGTGACACACAAGGTTGAAGTGACACAAATCAAGAGGTCACGTTGGACTAATGCTTATTTATTTCAGTTCTGCTTTATTGCCTCTTGCATGTTAGATCTATTTCAGGACTAAGGGTAATGCCTCCATCGGTGTAAATATTCCCCAACCAGCTGTGATATAAGGAGCTTGTATAAGATATCTGAAAAATAAAAGATTCACATTTTCTTAAAACCTTGTTTCTGTTCATCTGTTCTCCAATAACTTTTTAAATAGTCCACTAAAAATATATTTAGCTAATTTCCTGAAGATTAATACAGTTCTTCTTTTTGTCCACTAAATATAAAACTACAACTAGCAACTGCTTAGATTGGCATTAAGCCTGGAAACAGGGAAATGTTTGCCTGGCTCTGTCCAAAGGTAAAAGATCTATCTACCAGCACCTCAAAGCTCACAAATGAACACATCTGAATTGGTTTATCTGTACAAAAAAAACAAAGAATAAAAAGGGTTAATTGTGGATTTGCAGAGGATTATGTAATGGACTATTTCTTGGCCTGGGCACAGTGATTTCAGTCACAGTGACCTGTCAATTATATTGGTCTCTGGGAACAGCTGCTCTAAAGTAAAGGGAAGTTTTTCTACTGTTGAGTGTGAAACATGTTACTCTTTTTTTTGCCCACTAGATGGAGCTAAAATACTTGAAAAGAGTAAAGTTGCCATTTAAGAGTATTAGACTTGATAACTTGTTTTTATTAGTTGTACTTAATAAATACTAACACAGAAATGTAAGTATAAGTGTAAAAGTGAAAGTACTTATTTCATCCCTCTGACTGTTAAATAATAAATGACATCATTATATTATTAATGCTGAAGCATCAATGTGTAAGCAGCATGTTACTGTTGTAGCTGCTGGAGGTGGAGCTAGTTTCAACTTTATATCATATACAGTTAGCTAGTTTAGTCCAGTGGTTCCCAACCTAGGGGTCATGCCCCTCCAAAGGTACACCAGACAAATCTGAGGGGTCTTGAGATGATTAATGGGAGAGGAGAGAAGAAAAAAAAGTTCTGGTAAACACATGTTTTCAGTTTTTGGACTTTTTCTCTAAACTTATTGGATCATTTGAACATTTATGTGAGAAGAATAGAGGGAAAAATCACTCTTTGGTGGAGCTGTTAACAACTCATAGACATCTGAAATGTGACCCAGACACACTGCTTTTTGTAAGACGTCAAAAACAAAAAAAGGTTATAAAACACTAGTTTCATCTTTAACAATGTGTTGTATTTTTAAAAGGTTGTTATATTATCCATTGTGTCAAATCTTCATCTGAAAAGTAACTAAAGCTGTCAAATAAATGTAGTGAAGTAGAAAGTACAATATTTCCCTCTGAAATATAGTGAAGTTGAAGTAAGGTAGCATAAAATGAAATGCAAGTAACTCAAAGTTGTTTTTAAATACAGTACTTGAGTAAATGTACTTTGTTACTTTTCACCACTAGTTACAGCTTAGGAACTGTAAGACATTATGAAGCCAACCATGAGACCATTAATTCATCTAAGATTTGTTAGAAAGAAAAACATCCTTATTTGGAGTTTAAGATGATCAGTGGAAAAAAAGACGAGTTGTGTGAAAATACACAAACCGCCGTTTCTCACTTGGTTTCACTTTCAACACAAATCTGGGCAACTGCGATAGGTGTTTGTGTTGCTTTGCGGTTGCAGCGTCCTATTATGGTAGGATGGGGAGTCCCTACTCGTCGTGTGGGGACTCCCGTGGGTGTTGTAACCAGGCAACAGTAAGAAAAAATATATACCTGGCACCTATAAACATAAAGATTTAGTCCTTATTTAGATACAAACGCAGTGTGGAATTGCCCCATACAACATTATTACCTAATGGTTCAATATTCAGAGACACCCTTTTGAAAGTGAAAAATGCTAACTTTGGTTATTATTCTCTGTTGGCAGAGAAGTCTCAGGGGAACATCTGGCTGCTTCATCTGAGCGAAAAAAGAAGTTGAAAAGTTACAAATGTTTGACCTAATTTTTTTCCACTCTGTATTTAATATGATTAGTTACCAGCCATGACCATGTGTGAGCTTTTGAACTGCTCTCTCCTTTTACTGTCAGAGTATTTGTCCCATTTCCCATCTCTGTTCATCTTCTGTAAATATTTATTATCATTGCTACATTTGAGTTCTGGTAAATCAACTTTCAGTCCACCTTTGGACATATTGATTATATGTCATTGAGCAATGTTTACAGTCAAGTGTAATTAATAAAATAAAATAAAAATAGAAGTTGCTCAGTTTTCCTAGAAGTAACTAGTACCTGTAAAAGCCCTGTACATAAAATTAGAAATCAAATCTTGATAAGAATTTCCCACCTTCCTTAAAATGTAATTCACCTACTGCATATATGGGAGTTTGATTGTATTTAAAGGATGTTTAAAAAGCAGAAACAACAAGTAATGACTGCAGGGCTTTAGAGTTCAATGATTTTTTTGTGTTTTTTTTTTTTAGTTGACAGCAGACAGTAGAGCTGTGACAGAGAATTAGTGGAAGAACAGTGACTTTGGATTACGTAATGAGCCACAGCAACAGGATTTTCTGTTTTTGTCTTATTTTTGCACATACACAATGAAGTACTTTGACTTGCCAGGAATTTACTGATATTATCAGCCAAACAAACCAGACATCCTTGTCAGGTTACTTTATCTTCTATCTACTTTATAAACAATGTGTCAACTGATTTCCCAGAAATGGTACAATATACATTGATGTTACAGACACTGAGACTGCCCACCCCTACAGGACTGCACTATGCCAGTCTATCATTTACTAAAATGTGTGTGATTTATAATTAAGTTCTTATTGAACAGCTGAGATCACCTGACAAAGTGGGTGTTACTTGAGTTAAGTTCAATGAAGAGTCGTTGTGACCACTTCAGTGCAACTGAAAGTCACTCTTTCTCTTCCTGAGGGCGTAGAGTTGAGGTTAAAAAGCCACCAGATTTAATCACTTTCAATAATTTCCCACCACAGAAGATGTATCCTGTAAACTCAGTATTCCCCTGAGTCTCCACAAACCAACAGACATCTCACAGTGTTTGAAATTTGAACGTTTAATCAGACAGGTACACACCACAGTCTGTAGTTCACACTTTATTATGTAGAGAGAAAGCATTACACAGAACAATAGATAAATGCCTCATAAGATTAATATCAGCAAATTATTAATTAACCTGTCAGTAGAGTGATTGGTGCAACAAACAGGGTCCAGTATCAGTTTGACTTTGTCTCCATTTGACCATTTAAATGTTTTTTTTTCTGTACAGAATCTTCACAAGAACAGTCACATGGAAATAATCCTTTTAATAACGATGACGTGGCTCAAGTTCACAGTTGTTTGAACACAGTTATTAATCTCATGGAAAACTCATTTGATTTCTATGGAGCTAGAATTACATGATCATAAACTCATAATAGTAATGGTTATATAAACTAGAACTAGATAGTTTGACGTTTTGGGAGATGTGCTCATTTGTTTTCTTGCTGAGAAGATTGATACCACACTTCTCTATGACTTAGACTGGTTTCAACCTTCTTTGATTTCCTAACATTTTAAGCTATTCCTTTAAATGCATGCAGATACCACTGTCGTTCAGAGAAAAGGTGTATCCTAATAAACTAAAGAGAACTAATGTGTTCAAAGATTTCCTGTAGCCGTTGACGAAGGCCAGCTGCAGCTGTGTTCACTGAAAATTAACCTACTTTGCAGAGAGGATGACCATGTGTTAAAGCTGATAGTGTGGGCATGTCCAAACGTGTCCTTGCAGCAGGATATCATGGTACCATTTCACAGGAAATCATGTCTCTATCTCTTGTGTGTTCACTAGATCACAGCCCAAGGAAATCGGCTCTGTGTGGAGTTTCCCAGTGGCCGTGTGCCAGTTGTGTTGAGTGCAGCAAACAGTGACGGTGTCATGGCCAGAAAAGGTAACACCTGTTCCATCCAGAAACACTCCCATTAATCATGTAGTAAATGGGCGCAAAGATGGAGTCGTGTTATCATGTGTTATATAGCTCTGTTTGTTTAGTGCTCAGTAAAAACAGGTTTGTTGGTTTGATCATGGGAAAAAATGCAGCGAGCTGAAAAGTAATTAAGTACATTCACTCAAATACTGTAGCCTACTTAAGTACAATTTTGAGGTAGGCTACGTTTCAGAGGGAAATATTGTACTTTCTATTCCACCACATTTATTTGACAGCTTTAGTTACTTTTCAGATGAAGATTTGACTCAATGGATAATATAACACATTTTTAAAATACAACATTGTTAAAGATTAAACCAGTGATTTCCAACCTTTTTGGCCTTTGCTGTCTTACAAAAAGCAGTGTGTAGTCAAACTCACATTTCAGATGTCTATGAGTTGTTAACAGCTCCATCAAATAGTGATTTTTTCCCCTCTAAACCTTTCACATGGTTTCATTTCAATAAATGTTCAAATGATCCAATATTTAACCAAAAATCAAATACTAGTGAGAAAGAACGAAAACTGAAAACAGATGTCTGCATCAGAGTATTGTTTTTCTTTTTTCCTCTCCCATAAATCATCTTATGACCCCTCCAATTTATTTGGTGACCCATTAGAGGGGCTAATCTAATAATCTAATCTAATACTTTTGTACTTTTAGGATTTTTTATGCAGGACTTTTACTTTAAGGATCTGAATACTTCTTCCACCAGAGAAATAATCAGCAACTATTTCCATGATTCAGGTTATTTATTAAACAAAACTGTTCATTGTTACAAGTGTTACAATTAATGATTACAGCTTCTCAACTGTGTGGATTTGCTCATTTTTGACTGTTTTATGTCATTTTAAATTGTATACCTTTGGGATTTGGATTTGGTTGATCAGACAAAACAAAGAGTTGAGATGTCCCCTTAGGCTCTGGGAACTTGGACAAGTTAGACCAAATAATTAATGGACTGACCAAGAAATAATAGGTTCATCAAACATAATCATTAACAAAACAACTTTATTGTAAAGTTGGCAAAAGAAGTACTGTGTCAAGAGAAACTGGGGTCAAACGAGAGGTTGTGTTAATTTTCCCATATGTCTCAATATGTAAAATTTCTCAAGTGGCTTTACAAGTTTCCCAATGACCATGTGGTCTTACAGAAACACTGTGACTCAGCAGATACCACACACACTGAACCATTTTGAAAAGAAGAAATAGAGAATTTTTCTCTGCCAGGATTACCGTAATGCGATTGCCAAGTTTCTGAGAGAAAAAAGGCATTATTGCACGGTCAAGACGCTGTGACTCAACAGACCACAAGGTGTCCAATAACCACAAACAACAAAGGTCACTGGAGCGTTTCTCTCATTTGTTGGGCAAACAAGTCATTCAGGATTCTCGTGTGACATTGCTGACATTCAAAGCTCACATGTGAAAAATAAAATATCCATCTTCATGCCAAGTTTCATTGTTTTTGTAAGTGAGAGAGCAGGTTAGGAATGTGTGCTCACAGTCACAGTAAAAAGCGTCTTCACCCATTTAGTGCTTCTGCATTCTTTTTTCTTTTGACGTCCAACTGGCCATTAAAAAAAAGCAGAAGTCAGTTTCAAGTGAAATAACAACAGGACAAAAATAACTTACTGATGTTTTATTTTTTCATGGACATATTGACACCACACTGCTACAGCGAAAGGGCAGAACTGTGAAAAGCGGCAAGAGGAAATTTGATTGTTGTGCACAAGAGTGAAACAGAGAACAAAGGGAACTGACACACATGGCGCTATGGATACGAGGACTGGTTTCTATTGCATTAAAGCAGATTAAATATTAAACACTGTAACAACACACAAGAGCAAAAGTGGAACTGCTATTTTATGTTTTAAAACTATAATCCATTTACTACTGCTGGCAACTTCTAGTAGGGAGTCACATCATCTTCACCAAAAATCACATTGAAGCAAACAAAATAAACCTACAGTACGACTGGCATTTTAGTTTTACTACAAAACACAAGCCTTTATGGAGGCTTTCATACTGTTCCCAAATGACTTTCATCAGTTCTCTTCTTAAGCTACATTGCTGACTCACCTTCTTCTCAACCTGTAAGCCTTAACATTAATGCTAGCAGCATTTACGGGCAAATATTAAGGAATGTTAACCCGCTCCTGATTGCTTAAGCCTTGACCAGCAAGGCTGTCGGACACAAATATGGGGGTTGATACCACTCTCATGTCTAAAAATGACGCTAGCACCAGCATTCAAAAGCAACAAAATCCACCTACCAGCACAAGTGCTGTTGTCTTGTTACAGAGGGTTATGTGCCCCCTTGGCTGAAAGTAGTGATAACAGGACTTCCAGAAGTCACTGCTCCAGGTTTCAGCTTAAGACTTTAGCATACATAGCGTGCACACATGAGAGTGGTATTAATCTAATAATTTCTAACTCTCACCAAGGAAGTGAAAAAGCACATATCCCAAACTATTCCTTTTAAGCGTGGTACGTGATCCTGACTATCAGGTCCTCATAGCTCTTCTTCTGTCTTCACATGGACCATGTTGGAGGGGCAGTCCTGTGGCTCTGGCTGCAGAGTCTGGTTCTCATTGACGAGCATATTGAACTGCAGGTCGCTGTAATGGGAAAAGTCCTGCGTGTATGCACCAAAGTTCTGGTTTAAGTTCACATCCATGTTGGCAAATGAGGAGCTGATGTCGGCCCCCGGGTCAAAGTTGGGGGGAATCGAAGAGGTGAGGGTCGGGTCAGAAAGTAGTTCCCATATTACAGGCGTTTCTAGCAGCGAATTGAGGATCTCGTCGGTGTCCATGTTAGGGTCCTGGGACTCGTAGCACATTTCCCCCAAAGCGGAGGGTGCAGCACAGAGCCTCTCATCTTGCATCATGGTTTGAGTCTGCGGGAAGAAGGACTGTTCTGCTGGAAGTGGTCTCTCTGCTGCAGGAGGAGAAAAGGATTGTGTTACTGAGGAAATACATACATGTGACATATATGATGAGAAGTCTGTTTGCAGATACATTTATCTGAAAACAAACATTTTTATGCAGGACCTTGTGAATCCTGTTGAAAAGAAGTGTGTTGAAAAACAATATATTTTTCCATTGTTATCTCAGTGCATCTTAATGCGGCTTATAACTGTACTTGATCACTGTCCACACTAATTATTAATAGAAGATTTTCTTCTCTTGACCTTTTTCATTGCAGACATTTTGAAGCACAAGTGCAACTGATAATGTTAATTATGGTGCTGTTCAATTCACACACATAAAACCTGAATCATAACACAGCCATTGTTAATGTTGTTAATCACACTTATTTGTTTCCTGTTAACAGTATACTACTGTAAAAAAAAAAAAAAAAAAAAAAAAAGAATAAAGAAAAGGCCTGACATGCAGTCATTGAATCTGCCTCTACACATACTAGGAAAAGTAAAAAGAACCAAGACATTGAATGAAAGAAAGGGAAAGAGATCCAATCCTCACCTGTTACACAAGGTTTGTCTCTGAAGCTGATGTCTGATTTTATCTTTCTCTTCCGCTTCACTTCATACGGATCTGAAATTGCAAAAGTTCAGAAATCCTTAATTTTAGGCTTTGAACGATAACAGGAAGTTAATTTATCTGCTGTATCTATTTGTATATGTTTTATAACATGAACATTTCAGTCATTTATCCGCCACCGTCTTTAAGAGTGATGACAGGCTCAGTGCTGCAATCGAGTGCTGACTCACCTGGGTTGTGTGGCAGGTACGTGAAGGTGATCGGCTCGCTTGTCATCTGGTCTGAGAGACGACGCAGTAAGATGTTCACGTCAACCTCCTCTGTGATATCCTGGTCCTGGTAGGGCGGAGTCTTGAACACGATGGCAATTTGCCGGTGCACGTCTGTCTGGGCAAACTCTCCATTTGCCTTCCACGACCCTCGCCGGAAGAGGATCTCTATGTCATCTGAGGATCAGCAACAATACAGTAAGTTGCCAAAGATGATTCTTTTTTTTCTTTTTTTCTTTCAATTTTGAAGTGTTGCAAAACACAACGCAGAAGGTCAGCCTCAGGGAAGAAAAACCACAAGCGGTCAAAAACTTGTGATATCGGCAAAGGCCGCATAAATAACAACAAAAACAAAAGTCAACAGAAACTAACCAAAACTTCCTGAAAAAAATCCAGCCTACAGTTTTCATGTTGCTACAAGAAATCCTTAAATGTTGACTTCACACAGACTTCAACATGAATCCTTCCTACACTTTGAAATGTCAAAAAACAGTAATTGTGTAGCTGGATGTTTCCTAGACTTAAATGCTGTGAAGATGTACTCTGCTTTTTGAAGCTTCCTTAGTCCACCTTCTGTATATTTTCTACATGAGCAGCAGACACAAATAAAACCCCACTGACTGATATTTCTCTTCTCTCACCTTTCTGCACTTTGTCACATAACATGTAGATCTCCGTCTTGCCAGCGCAGGAACCTCTGTACTGGTTCAAACAGCTGATCTTCAGCTGTGATGTAGTTGTGGCCTCTGTGAAAAACATGTCAGCAGAAATGTGTGAGAATCAGGAAAAAAATCGACATATCTATACTGCACTGTGGTCCACAGTCGTTAAGTGTGGGTGTGTGTGTTTGTGAGTCTTACTCTTGTCGTAGATCGGGTTAGACACCACGGGGCTGAGACAGTCCTTCCTGCCATCCTCCCAATCCAGCTCACATTGGAAACACAGACGCACCACATTCATGTCCATATCTTCAATGCCCTTTGAGTGACCTGCTAAGGAACGAAAAGACACAAAATTAATAATGATTTCTGCGGCAAGGATCCGCAACAAACTACAGAATCCATTGTTATTGACCAGATCGATGTAAAGAAAGCTGAAACAATAATAACTGCTTTCTGATAATGTGTCTGTATGTGTATCGTCTCACTTTTAAAAGGGTCGATGTTCTGGTTTCTTCTCTTCTGAAGCGAAACGTCTAGCTCTTTCCTCCTCACACACTGGATACCAAGGTTAGAGAAGCTGTTGAAACACATTTTTGTCAGTGCAATGATTTGAGATGATCAGTAATACAAGTTCAGTGCTGGAATAAAGAGATAGAGGAGAAGAAAAAAAGAAAAGAGGAAACATATTTTCAAAAAGATTATGTGATGGGAGATAAAACAGATGTGTGTTCACCTGTGACGTCGGTTGTTGTGAGGGTTCATCGTCACCAGGCAGATTCCTGAACCATTCGGGCAATCTTTACCCACAAGGCAGTGGGGGTGAGGCCGGTGTGGGAGATCCTTTGTCACCAAGGAAACAGTGACTGTGACCTTTTTTATGTGATCGATAGGACCCTGAATCTGAAAGAGAGAAAACAGGACAGGAGGGTTAAAGAGAAGTTTACAAGGCAACAGTGAACTTATCACAGCTGATAGTAATGTTGTGACGCACGCTAAGAATGTCATGTTTTGTGATACATACTTATATACACAGAGAAAAAGAAAGAAAAAAGAAACAAAAAAGGGAGAAAAGGTAACATTTAAAATATTAAAATATGCAGAATATTCTGCATGAGTAAGAGTTGCAGGCTTTAAAAGTGTTACAACCTGCCAATATAAGCCTTTTTTTGTTCTTCCTGTCATTAAGTGCTATTATTTGTGCATATATTTAGCAGATTTATCTTCCTCAAGCCTTTCTCCACCATTTCCCCCATAGATGACATTATTTCAGCAGCAGCTTTTTAAAAACTGCTGAGTCAGAGGCGCCGATTTCATCAAGAGGAATAAAAGTAAAACGAAACCAAAATGAAACCATCATTTTAACTTGAAATCAACATCTCTGCACCTCTCAAGTGTCTTCTTGACTGTGTGACAGTGTTTTCAGGTGAAGATAAGTGTGAAGGAGACAAACCGCCCGTCTTTGACCACACTTGAGATGGGATTTGTGGGGACTTTCTGATTTACTACAACAACCCACATCCTTCCAGCTCCACCCATTTATACCGCCCGACAATGGGGGGGTTCAAGTATGCACACCACAAAACATTACGTGTGATGTCCTCAAATGTCCCCGACAGTAAAACTCCCCTTTTAGGTCTAAAACTGAATTTAGGTGATTGGACTTTGACATGATTGTCTGTACCTCGATTGCAGGCTGAGTCTTGTTTGTTTCTGTGCCAGACGCCCCCAGGATGCTGCCGGCTGAACGTCCCTCACACTCATAGCGAAACCTCATGCCTCTCTCTTTGGGCTCTTCCACCACCACCAGTTTGGGCTTTTCCAGAACCCGCTCCAGCATCTCCGTGTCACCCTGGCTTTGAGAGGGGATGCTGTCTGATCCACGACCACGGCGAGAGGGGCCGGCATGAGAGGAAGGACCCCGGGAAGGGTGAGCCATTTCCCTGGGAGGGCACGAAGACTGCGGCAGCTGGGGGAAGGGGCAGGTTGGCTGTGGGGGAATAAATATTCAACAGATTATTAAGGACATTAGTCAGCCCTCATTTCACCAAGCAGGTCAGACTAAGGATGGAAACTCCTTTTGCGAGGAAGACCTGGTCAGACCTGGCAGCATAAAAAACTGCAGACTAAACTAAACACAAAGAATAGGCACATTTACCACCAATTTACAGTGGTCTTGAATTCATTCATTTTGATGATTCTAATGCGACTATTTTCTATTCTTCTATGATAATATACCAAATCTCATTGAGTTTTGTACTGTTGGTCAGGACTAAACAAGACATTTGGGGACATCACCCAAACAACTGATCGATTAATCGTGAAAATAATAATTATTTGCAGCCCTCATTTAAATTCCTTTTGTAGTCAGGGCAGAAAACATCTCATCTATGTCCATACTTCAAAGAAAGACAGCAGATGTATGTATTCTGACCTGAAATGATTGTAAGTTGAACTCTGTGATATAAAGTTGCAGAGAATGGCTTTAGAAATAAAAATATATCAATTACTTGTGTCGTATTTTTAAAAATAAAATTACATTTTCCCATAATCCATTATGATATTTTTCAATGTCATATTTTGTCTGAGCAGTCCAAAACCAAAAGTTACCAGCAGCTAAGAATCTAAAAGCAACAAATATATAATCATCAATGCTTATAAATGACGAAAACAATGACTCGATCACACTGGTGCTGATTAATGTTCTGGTGACTGATTCATTCACAATGGCTAATCATTGCAGCTCTTGATGGCAGCGACCGGCCTTCTCATCATGAAAAACAGGAAAACTTGTGTCTGAAATAATTTTAAAAAAACCCTGACATGTTCTTTAAAACAAGCACATTAATCAAACTTGATGTCTGTAACAGGTAACAACAACCTGAGCTGTAACGTCCACAATGTTGATAGTCTTCCTCCTCACATTAGAAAAACCAACATCAACGAGCCAGATGTGTGTCATCCATTGAATATGCAACATAGCTGCAGCTACATACATGTGCTTTCTATCAGCAGATGGAGTTGAACTCGCGCTCTCTGACTCCTCCTCTTACATTTTGGTGTCTTATTTGTTCCGTTACACCACAGACCACCAGCTTTTCCGCTCCCACTCAGACACATAGTTTTAATACTTCTCTCTCTCACTCTCTGGGTGCTGCTTTTACTTTCTCTCTCTGCTACGCTGCCTGTTAATAGTATGTGTACATTTAAGCCTCCGATGGCTTCAATGTGGTGTTAAAGAAAGCAGAAGAATCACAAACTAAATGTGAACTTCACAAAACATGCTGAGGTTTTAATGATCCATCTTTAGCATGAAGGAAACATTAGGTAAATAATCAAACCTGCAGGGGACAAAGAAGTAAACAAGCTGATCCTTTTGTCACCGGTGGAGCAGTAGAGCAGGCTGAGAGCTCAGTAAAGCGTTGCAGAGATGCCTCTGAATGAGATCATGTTTCACAATATCCTGTCGAGCCACAGATGTCTGTTGTCAAAGTGATGGTGCGTGTTAGTGTGTGTGCCAGCAAGTGTGTTAGCCAGGGCATACCTGTTAGTCTTAAAACACTGAACCTAAACAAAAGGCTTGGCAGAGTCAGAGCCTAGCGAACAGGAAATAGGAAGTCACATCAACCTGATGTGGATCGACCAATCGGAGGAGCGGCGCAGGGTAAAGAATGCGACCTTTCACCCCCGGTGGGTTTGGCTAGTAAACAGAAAGGATGGCAAACTGAAAGTGGGAGTCAGATTACAGTTTTTCCAAGTTATTCCAGCTCCTCCTCCTCCTCCCTCTAGCTCAAGCACAATGATATAGTTTGCCTCGCTCACTGGCCGCAAAGACTCCTCTAACTGTGTTTACACATAAAAACCTCAGATTCAGGGCGTCAGTGTAACTTCACATACGGTTACACACAGTCACATATAATTACCTGTGTGTGCAGGTCAGAGTCACTGCAGCCTTATCAGATTACAGCACGTCTGAGCTCCCTGCTGTCTGTAAACCACGTGGTTTATTGTAAGATCCTGACCTGCCTGACTGCTTCATGCATACCACACACACTCCAGTTTCTTCCACCAACTTTAAATTCATTATAAACCTCTACAAGGAAGTTGCTGTCACCTCTTTTTACATTTTTACAGCTTCCTCTAATGTCGAGTTTCTTCTCCTCTGAAGAACACCAGTTTATCATCACAAAATAAAAAATCCCACATTTAAAAATCTGGAGCCAGCACGTTTGGTATTTTTGTTTAATAAATGACTAAAGCTATTATTCGATTATCAAAATAGTTGCTGGTTCATTTTCTGTCAGTCGACTAATTGTTGCAGCTCTACATGCAGGAGATGATGTTTTTTTTTAACAAAGAAAAGTCGAACACGGTGCAGCAGAATTTGACTTTTAGTGCCTGGTTCAAACTCCTAAACTTCACACAATACAACTCCACAATCTCCAAAGCCAAAATGATCTAAGTGTCGTCACTGAGTGGTTTTCTCAGACTCCTCCAGAGCCACAGAAGACATTATATGGAGGCGTTTTCACAGGTTGATTAAAAGACAAAATCAATAGGATTTAAACTGTGTCCTTGTAACTTGAACATAATTATTTCTTAGGAAAACCGCCACTCTAATCTTCTCTTCACTGGAAAAACATAATCTCACTCCAAAAATTCACAACTGAAAACTGAAAGAAACAACTCCATGCTTCTCTCTTGGGTGTTGCCAACAGTCATTTAGGCAAAATGCAGGAAACCACTAACTGAGGTAGAAACCAGACAAGACTGAGACAGACACACAGATAGACCAAAGATCAACACAAATGACTACGCTGTTATTAATAAAGGGCACCCAAGACTGTTTTTGAACACACCCACCTGACACGCAGTGCCTCTTGCCACCAGCACAGGCTGTGACGACGGTTGGCAGGTCTGTCCAAGCATCTCAGAGTTAGTGCAAAGGAGGTCTACAGGAGGAGGAGGAGGCCGAGGGAGGGAGGCACCTGATCGATCTCTGTCCTCTTTGATGATTTCTTGGATGAGGTCTGTGAATAAAGCATTGATAGTATTTCAGATGTAAAATTAAACGAAGAAATACTGGCTGAGAAAATGATTTTAGTGCAAATGTTGAGACTGATTTATCATTAAGTTCATACTGAAGCACTGCAGGGAAACGTTAACGCTGCTCTGGCAGAAACATGCTGGTTTCTGCCGAAAAGTGAAGCTGCAAATAGTATGCAAAGCATCTTAGCAAAAAGAATTGTGAAACTGCAACTGTAAATATGATCGCAAAGGTTGAGTTTTCTTGTGATTTCTACAGGTGGACGTACAGGATCTCTTTAAAGATCTCTGATGTTTATTTCAGGGTTTCCAACAGTGATTTTATAAACAAAGACCACTTCCACAAACATCTTTAAAGCTTTAAACATTGTTATGAATAAAAAAACTTGAATAGTAAAGGCACCATTACACAGTAAAAGCCACATATTTAATGAGTGTGACTAATGTTTAGACTGACATTTAATAACTACACTGATCACAAGATAGAGTGATGAGTATTTCTGTATTTATTCTAGGTCAGTTTTATGCTTGATGTTACAGTTACGTATTGTGTAATAAATCCTTGCTTTTCGGCTTGTATAATGAATTTAAAAATGTAATTTCCTTCATAGAGTCCATTATTTTCTATATCAGGAAACAGATGTTTTATTGCAAGTCATTTGAATTCATGGTAACTGTCATGAATGGCAGTTAACCTAGTATTAGTGCTCTGGTGGTGTTGCTATAGTTGCCTTGAGCTCACACACTAATTTTGACTTGTGGTTGACGCCTACCATTATATGTGACAACTAAAACGGTTGCTTTCTGCAGCCCTGATGTGTAAAATAAGGAACAGCAAGAAAGTTAATCACTTAGTCAATCTGCAAAAGATTAATCTGCAACAATTTTGATAACTAAGTAATAGTTTAAGTTGTTTTTAAAGGACAAATACAAAAATTATTAAAGCTACAAGCAGCGACGAACCTCGCACCTCGTGTGCGTCAGCTATGGTATTGCTGCTAGAGGTTTGTTGATAAAGCTCTGAATTGTCAGGATTATCGGACAGTGTCTGAATGCGTAAAATATTATTTCCTGTGTGCAGTATGTGGCGCTGGAGATGCTTTATTAGAAATTGTGTATTCATTTGATGAACCATCATCCGTACACATTTTCATGTATCTACCGTTAAAGCTGATGCTGTAAAGAGAGGTGGAAATGTGTACGTCAGGTGCTGTTTTAATCAGCTGTACCTCTTTTGAATAAAGTCCAGACTAAACAAACACAAACAACTTTCAGCCTCTTCTTTCGTGACAAAACATGTAAATTGTTTGGCAAGTCACGATAACGTACATTAAAAGCTCACGAGATTCATAATATAACATTGTGAAGCTCTTCAGATCCTGACCAAATTTGAGATGGATCTGCTGCACATGCTAGACAGAGATAGTGAAAGTACAGCATCTGTGACTCTCAGTTGCCAGTAGGTGGCGTTATGACTATGACTCAATATTGACATGTAGATGTGTCCCCGAGGAACAGTGCCGGGGTTTGAAGTCAATTTTAAATAGTGGTCAAACTGTGAAATAACAAGGGTACCAAAAAGCATTTTTCCATACACAACCACAGGAATGGGAGCAGCCGTAAAACGGGTTGATGCATTGTTTTGAGTGTCACATTCACCACAAAATTGTTTCACTATCAGTTTTGATCTGTTTGGTCCGATCTCATTTTGAAAGTCTAGAAAAGACCCACGTTTTAAATGTTTTTATCACCAAACAAGTTAGCCGGGGCGCTAAACCCGAAGTTAGCTGTCTCAGCCGGCAGAAGTCTCTAGTGGAGACACTGGACGCATTGAGTACGCACAGTATGTTCTCATACGGGTATTTCTTTACAGCTGGAAGTGGCTTTTTTGGCTTTATGTGCCACTGTACAACTTTCAATAGGAATGAATGGAAATTAATTTACATTTGATTCAATTTACATGGCAAAAACATGCAAATGTCAAAGGCGTTCTATGAAAACACAAAAGCTTCACAATTTTCGTAAAGATCTTTAGATGAAACCAAATTTGAAGTCACTGGTTAATTTTCTAGAAGGATTTAAGTATAACGCCTGTAAACTGAAAAACCAGCGCAAAAATTATAGTAAGTGTATCTGCGGTTTCACAGTGTCTACACAAAACACGAACTTCACTACACACACACACACACTTTACTACACAACACACACACACACACACACACACACACACTTTACTACACAGACACACACTTTACTACACAACATATACACACTTTACTACACAACACACCCACACTTTACTACACAACACACCCACTTTACTACACAACACACACATACACTTTACAACACAACACATACACTTTACTACACAACACATACACACCTTACTACACAACACATACACTTTACTACACAACACACCCACACTTTACTACACAACACACCCACTTTACTACACAACACACACACACACACACACACACACACTTTACTACAAAACACACACACACACACACTTTACTACACAACACATACACTTTACTACACAACACATACACACTTTACCACACAACACACACTTTACTACACAACACATACACACTTTACTACACAACACATACACACTTTACTACACAACACACTTTACTACACTACACACACACACACACACACACACACTTTACTACACAGCACATACACACTTTACTACACAACACATACACACGTTACTACACAACACACACTTTACTACACCACACACTTTACTACACAACACGCACTTTACTACACTACGCACAATTTACTACACAGCACATACACACTTTACTACACAGCACATACACACTTTACTACACAGCACATACACACTTACTACACAACCACATACACACTTTACTACACAACACACACACACACACACACACACACACACACACACACACACACACACACACACACACTTTACTACACAACACATACACACTTTACTACACTACACACTTGCTTAGGTTTAAGGGGAGATAGTTAGGGGTTCGGGTTTAGGGAGGTTTTGTGTCCTTTAGGTCTGAAAAAGTTTGAGCACATTAAAAAAGCGTTTGAGTTTAAACCATAAAAATCATAAATAATAATAATCTTTAATGACTAATGACTAAGTACTATTAATTTATCATGTATATTATTTTTTGAGCTGCAGTTGCATTGACTGAGCTCTTCTATTTTGTCAGCTTTGGGGAAAATGTGATGGTCATTTTACTATTTTTTAACATTTGCAGACCTATAAACAGACTATTAATCGAGAAAGTAATCAGCAGATTGATTAATAATGACTATAAGTTTTAGTTAGTTGCAGTCTTAAATGCACTATGCTGCGTTTTTGTTTCGTTAAATTATTTTTAAGATGTTAAATGAGTTTTTGCATCACAGGACTACCTAACTAACCTGAGTCTTAGTGTGGAATATCACAACCCAAGATGAGGAAGCAGAAATATTAATGATGGTCCCACTTCTGCATCAGCTCACACCAAGGCACACATTACCTCCCACATTATACTATGTTTGTCTTGAGCAAGAAAGGAAGACACACACACAAAAAAGAAGAAAAACAAAAGTGTACACTCACCAAAGTCTGTCAGCCCCCTCTCTGCAAAGACAAACAGGAAACAGACTGTTAGTGGGCACAAGATACAAATACAGCTGTGGTGACAAACTATTGAACCTGCACACGGGGGAGCAGTGAGAGAGAGATCCGGGTGGTAGTGCTCAAAGGACGGGGATGGGTGTTGGCTCCTCTGCGCTGACAGATCACATGCTTACAGTGATGTCAGCCCTCTCTCTCTCTCTCTCTCTCTCTCTCTCTCTCTCTCTCTCTCTCTCACTAACACACGCACACACACATAGAGAGAGGAGGAGAGAGACACAAAAACCTTTGAAAAATAACATTTAAACCTACCAGAGGGAGCCTTGTAAATGTCCCCGCCTTTCATCGCATACGAGGAATCCTTCAAAACCATTAATTTCGCCGTGGAGCCGTAAAAATCCCGGTATTCTTCCCGTTTTCCTCGGTTAAAAACTGTCCGGTCTCTCTTTTAGGGGCCAAGCTTCACTCGCCTTTAAAAGTCTTCAGATTGAAGACCAGCTCTGCGTGTACGTGTGTGTATGTATGTATGTGTGTGCCGACTCTTTCTAGAGGCGTTGCACAGACGTGAAGCCATGTGTTAAATGGTATCTGCAGAGTTTGCTTCAGGTTTTGTGTTTCCGCAGCGCCGCGCTCTGATTGGCTGGCTCGGCGTGTGGAAATCCCCTCCAGCGCTGCGTCACTGCGTCGCCTCTCTGACGGGAAACCCCCACCTATGCATCAGGCTTAATAACCTAATATTCATATTTTTTTTACCTGACTGTCATGTTTTACTCATTTGAATATTCATACATTTTGTCCGAGTAGGAAACAATCGTGACCCAAAAAGGAGATTTGTTTTTTCCACCATTACATAATCTGACCTGTTTCACTTTTCGTGTCACTGCGTGTGCAAACCATTCAAATGAGCCTCCATCCCGGACACACAGCCCACCATTTATTTGTAACCAATTAACTCTCAGCTCATTAGCTTTTCCCAACTCGCTACATGAATGGCGTCTAATATTACCCCTGGTTGCATCATACATCTCTGCTGCCTCCAGCACACTGGGGGATGAGAGAAAACTCCTCACTTAAATCTTCAACACTTAAACCTGCAGTGAGGTTTTTTTGGAAGTGACAGTTGACAACACCTGTCGGCAGTCAAACTAACGTGTTTGACGTTTTATCACCATCAACTTTGAGGGATTTATTGAAGTTATGAGGCGCAGCAGAGACACCTGCCGGCCAGACGGAGGACAGGCTGCTTTTAGAGGAAAAGGAAAGTGAAAATTCAGGCGTTTAGAGGAAGAATGACTCAGCAGGGTCAGTTATCTAAATAGATACATCTTAGCTGCAGAGGACAAGACTAGAGCTGTGAATTTCAACTATCTACTTTTTTTTTTAAAAGAGCAGAAAGCTAATCTGTAGATAACCTGAGTAAATCTCAAAATAATCCTGAACAAAGTTCAGTCACACACCTGCTAGATGCATCCTTTGAGGGCTGTGAGTTGCAACAACTCAATTAATGGATTAGTTGTCAACTATTAAATTAATTGCCAAATATTATGTATATATTATGTGGCTTGCTTAACTATTTGGAGTCATTTTTTTTAAGAAAAGCTTCTCAGATGTGAATATTTTCTGGTTTCTTTAATTTTCTAAGATAGTAAACTAAATATCTTGCGCAATATTTTTAAACTCAGCAGCTCTTTTCAATAAATGTTTACCATTTTACATATTTTTAATTATAAATGTTATTTACTATATAACTGACTTTTGTGGTAGTTGCATTTTCTTATATTTTTCATTGTTATGCAGCACAACATCAAAGCAAATTCCTTATACTGTATGTGCTAGTGTAAACCTACTTGGCAATGAATCTGTTTCTGAGGACATTTGAGGACGTCAGTGATTGACATTTTTCACTGTTTTATGGACCAAAGAACTAATGATTAATGGAGAAAATAATCAGACTAATCGATAATGAAAATAATGGTTACTTGTAGCCCTTATGTGAATGCCTGATGCTGCATTTTGGCCTCATGTCACACGGCCTACAGAGAAACTGCCACTATTGTTTTTCCATTCAGTAATGTTCTGAAAGGATCTGGAGGCGTGTGGATGCTGAGACTAAAACTAAGTGACTCAGCCGCAGTCTGAGGTCACAGCAGGTTCTGATTTCCAAATATGGCAATTTGCAGGTTAAAAACAGATTTGTACACATTTTTTACTGCTAGATATTACATACACATTTACTGTATCTACTTTATGCATTACAACTTGCTTTTCTCTCCAGCTGTAAAGAGGTATGAGCATATCTCCTGTCTAATTAATTTCAAAATGGTGACTTTTGATCAAACTCAAGTAAAACTGAAACAATCAGCCATTCACTCAGCACATAAACACATTAATCTGCAACTAGGTTTGATAAACCTTTGTGTAACTTTCTCAAAAAAAAGTTGAACGTTTTCTGGCTCCCAGCTCCCTGGCTCCTGGTTTTTGTCATTTTCTGATAGTAAACTGAATATAGTTGTGTTTTGGACGGACTGTTAGTCAGAGAAAGTTGAAGAGACCATCTTGGGCTCAGGGAAACTTCTGGGCCTTTTTCACAGTTGTTTGACATTTTACAAACAAAACAATTGATAAAATAATTGATAGAATAATTGATAAAATAATCATAAGTTGCCTGAAGTCAAGCATTCGGGGTGAAAGCACGAGGGCCTGCACACATTGTAACATGCATGCTGTACAAGCACACAGAAAACTGCATTTACTGCATTTAGCACAAAGTGAAACATTTAAGGTTTCATGCAAAAAAAAAAAAAAAATTGTTCTTGAACCCAGTGCACTCAGAAAAAGATGAGGTCAAAATAAAAAATTAAAAGAAAAAAAAAGCTTTGCATAGACATTTTAAATCCCACTTAAATTTTACTATAAACATGAATGCTCAAAATTTAATATGTACCAACATGGAACCCTCTTAGTTCTCAGGATGTACAGCACTTAAAATAAAAACAAGAGACACTGTAATTTTCCCAGCACACACCTGACTGTCTCCACTGCGTGTGTGTGCGCATCAAGGTGATCTGATTTGGAGCGTGAATGTGAAACACTTTGAAAATTAGGGTTTTTTTTCTTTTCTTTTTTTCTTTTTTTTTTAGGAGGGGGGGGGGGTCAAATTAGACTTGCAAGTTAGCTATTGCTAGACAGTTTTGACATCGGTATTATTAACATGACAAGCTGAGATTCTGTACAGTTTGAGGACATACAAAAAAAATGCTTCGGTGACTGAAAAACAAAAATTAAGTCATTGACAATATTAATATATTTATATTAATACCAACAAGGCTGTTATTTTTTTCTGTTCAACTTCAGAACATTAACCATTTGTTTAAAATTGAGGGTGGTAGTAGTAGTAGTCACTGTTTTTGTGGGTAGTGCCCTGCAGGGTTCATCCATCTCGTCTCCCCTTCTCAACACCCCCCCATCATGGCTCAGGACCTTTCCAGTTTTCCTCCAGCACTACTCACCAGTTTACAGGCAATCTGAGACACGGTGCTCACATGGAATGAAAAGAAAAATTCACAAGGAATCTACACAAAGAACAAAAGTTGCACTTGGCCTCTTTCTTCCCTGTATATATATATATATTAAAAAAAGTTGGATAATTGCAACCCGTTCCCCTCCCGACCTCTACTCCAAGAAATTGTTACCCTCTGGAAATCATACAGAATACAGTACATCACGTTTTGTTTTACTTCACTTGAACTGCAAAACGAGAGGGCGGGATGGGCGGGAACAGAAAGAAGAATTTACCAAGTCTACACTGAATACGATTCCTTGTGGATCCACACAGAAATCAGAGGGAACAGTTGAACTGCATCTTTTTTTTTTTTTGTAGCGGCGTCCATGACGGCTAATCAACAACTACCCTCCCTGCCTAATTTCCACAAGTCCTCCTCGCCCCGGCAGTGAGAGCCAAGGAGGCAGATCAGGGCGTGGTCTAGCTTAATCGTTCTTCTTCTCCCCCTCTGGTTTGTCTGTGATGGCTGCGGCCGCGGCAGGAGCGGCATCGCCTGCTTGTGTGTTGTCCGGGCTGTGGTCTACTCCGCTGGTGCCAAACTCGTTGACCCTGTTGGGGTCGACCCGATAGATCCAGCGCTGGTAAAGGTAGATGAAGAACACGACATCTGCACGAGAAGACACAGACAGTACTCCGATAAGAAACAAGTTAAATTCAAATGCCTTTTTAAATAAATGGCTGCAAACAATTAAGTACCAGCTTACTTTGTATTCATTGAATTCAAGCTACACTTTAATCACAGGATGTAAAAACATTAGTGTTTTAACATACACTTCAAACTGTTACTGTCATAAATTATCACTTTTTTATTTAACGTCTTTATTTACACAAGAAACCTGGTTTCTGTAATCCGGGAGAGAGAAACCTGGAAGGAAACTGTTCTCACTCCCAGATGGAAAAACGGGAAGAGCAGATATTTATCACTTCAAAACACGTCAAACAAGAATAAAAAGTCAAGAGTGCAGATTTTACAGTCACCAGATGACACATTATAAATTTACCTGTATGACCTGATTTCCCTCAGTGAGCTGTTTTTTTTTTCTGAATATGTAAACATACTGACACACTACGATAATGACATCACCAACCTATGAATTAATTCGATTTTTTAAACAGTTCCCACGATGAAATAAAAATGTCATTTACCTGTTGTAAATAGTCTTTGTGAGGGAAACGGTTACTTATCAGTAAACATATCACAAAGAAACAAAGACTGTGACCTTCACTGACCAGTGAGACAAACAACACATTTATAAGGCAGATGGATTCGCAAGATCACAAGAGAATCCATCTTGTTCGGCTTCAAGTTGCGCACTTGTTTCCGAACCACCAATCCGCTCCCTCGCAAGGTGAGATGGTGATTAATGATTTGTCCAATCACATGTCAAATATTTTTTGAAAGTGCCAGCCAGTGGCAACAGTTTCTATCCGTCTTCTCAGATGGTCCTGTTTAACAAACAACCCGGGCTAAAGTAGAGTAATAACTGTGACTTCTGTAGATTGGTTAAATATAGTATGATGGACATAATGACTCAATTATATTGAAACAGTAACCCATTAATAAACTTGGGATGGGTAAGATGCAGTGAGCTGACACTAGGTGGAGTTAGAGATTAAATATAATGGGAAGTGAATTAACATAAAACATGAAACAGTGATGTTGATCTGTCAGTTGCTCTGTGGTTACAGGGAGTAACACACGTTGGGCTGTGACTGACAGTGATTTCCTCTGATGTCTGTGTTTTAAAGTCGACTTTCTCTAGAAACAACAAATCTGTCTGGTTTAACTGCCTCCATGCTGAGCAATGAGTCAAATTTGAAACCACCTCCAATAAAACACCGCACACCTGCGCTCATATTCATGTAGATACACTCAAAATGGCTCCTCTTGAATGATGCTGGAGGAAGTGAAAAGATTTGACTTCCACTGGTTGTTTTAAGTGATTCACTTATGTCTCCTGATCCTGGTAAAGTAATTTTAAAAAAAAAACACACAAACTGTCAACGTCTACATTGGGAAACACCTACCATCTCTGAGGCATCCTATCCTGTACATCATGGGCATCTTGATGACAAAGGCAAACAGGTCATCAATAAAGGTATTGAGAGCCTTGTAGGTGAGCATCCTCCATGGGAGGTGGGCCACAGACTTCATTTTGTAGTTGATGAATAGCTGCGGCGTCATTGTAATGAAACCTGTAACAGAAAGAGAAAAAAAAAGACACCAGTTAGATCCTTTAAACAATTTTACACCACAGGCATTAAATTAGACAGCCGACAACATAACTGAGTGCGCCCTTATAAAAAGTCTATTTATATGCCACGCATTAGCAGAGACTACTGGGAATTGAATATGTAACCATGATGCAAGTATGGAGACATTAGCTGTGTGTGTTCACTGGAGACAGAGTAATTAAGAAAGATGATAATATCTCTGGTCTTTGAAAAATAGATTTGCATAAACAGGGACACATCCTGCTGAACAAAAATGTGTCAACGGAGATGACACAGAAATGAAAATTAACACAACAGGAATAGAAAAAAGGCTAATAATGAGTATACAACAAAAGAAGTGTCAGAACATTTTTTAACAATATATGAAGCCCTGTTTGCAGTGGTGGAAAATCTACCTTTCTCAAGTACTCAACTTCTCTACTTACTCAAGTGCTACTTTATACTTCCACTTCACTACATTTCAGAGGGAAATATTGTACTTTTAATCCACTATGTTTATTTGACAGCTTTGGTTACTTTTCAGATGAAGATTTGACATAATAGATAAGATAACAAGCTTTTAAAATACAACACATTGGTAAAGATAAAACCAGTGGTTTACAATTTTTTTGGCTTTTAACATCTTACAAAAAGCAGTGTGCAGTTGGGTCACATTTCAGATGTCTATGAGTTGTTAAAAGCTCCACCAAATAGTGATTTTTTCCTCTAAACTTTTCACATGGTTTCATTTCAGTAAAAAAGTCCAAAAACTGTTGGCTGTTTTTTCTTCTCTCCTCTCCCATTAATCATCTCATGACCCCTCAGATTTATCTGGTGACCCTTTGGAGGGGCCCGACCCCTAGGTTGGGAACAACTAGACTAAACTTGCTAATTGTATATAAAGTAGTGTAAACTAGCTCCGACTCCAACAGCTACAACAGTAACATGCTGCCCTAACACTGATGCTTCACTATTAATAATATAATGATGTCAGATATAATAATATATCAGTCAGAGGGAACAAACCACTACTTTTATATAAATACTTTAACTGCATTTTACTGCTACTCCTTATTCAGTTTTTTCATCCAGAACTATTACTTTTAATGGAATATCTTTTACATTGCCATATTGGTACTTTTACTTAAATTAAGGATCTGAATATTTCTCCACCTGTTTCTGAGACATCAGCATAAGTTTTCAACACCTGACTAAAAACTGTCCCGGTCAACAGAAAACAAACAACAAGTACACACAAGGGAGTAAATGACCACTTCAGACAAACTTACCGAAGGTTAACAAGAAGCCATAGAGCATGCTGAGTACCCATGAGTACCAGCCTTTGTGCTCTACATACAATAAACTGTAGACCGCGTAGCAGCCAAACAGAGGGTAGAGCAGCCACGACAGGTACTTGAAGGCCATCTGTGCACAGAGAAAAGGAAGTCACAGTTAACTCATTATCAGATATCACAAGAATACATTTTAGATATTCCATTTTGGTCTGCTTTTATAAACTATGTTGATGAAATTCTATTCATTTCGACAGAAATATGTATTTTGGAAACACATAGACAGCCGCAGCTGTTTGACTTACATCGTCATAGATTTTGGTTGAAGACTGGACATATGTTGACTTGTCTTTGAATACCAATCTTGGGATTACTCCTGCGATTTTGTTCTCTCTGTCCAACTAGAGAAAGAAATAGAAATTGATGGTTTCTTGAATACGGTGGAAACAAGATAAGAAGACACACACATGCACGAAGGACACATGGCCTCCAGCTTAAAAAGAAACATTTTTTAAGACTTTATTTGATTATGCTGCAGAAAATTAAATACTGTTAAATATTGTTATACATGAAAAAAAGAAAGTTGTTGTGACTTACTTTGACATCCATGACCTTGGTGATTTTCCACAGGTCAATAAGAAGGCCAATGAAGACGCTGACCTGCACCACGAAGTTGGTCTCATTGTCGAGTATGTACAGTAGCACCACCAGTGATTGAAACACTCCAAAAATAATGGAGCGCACGGAGAGGCCTTCCAAAGACTGCCGGCTGTTCCAAAATTGGATATCTGAGGAGGGGAGGGAGGTGAGGTGAAGCTGAAGGCATTAAAAGATACCAGAGGAACAATTTGTGTGTTGAACACAGACCAGCTGTTGTGACCTTACCATTCTTGAAGGCAAGAAACTCAAAGATGCTGTGCACAATGGAGACAACAATGGTGAGTCCGAGGAGGTAGGGGTTAGTTTCCAGAAGGGCCACCTACACAAAGACAAGTGTTTAACTTCAGTACAGAGGTAACACTAAGAGGTTATCTAATAATTCATCAGAAAGTCCACAGGTGACACCAGCTGTTTACATATATAAGTAACGCACTAACTCACTATACATGATTTAATTAACATAATTATTAACTGTATACTACATGTTTTTTACTGCACTATGAAGTGCTTTTACAGAAGTTTATTGACAGCTGAGATGTAATAACATTTATATTCTTTCACAGAATATGAGTGCGGGAAAGCAAAGCAGTTCAAAACTAAATGGCTTTTGTACAAACACACCTTCATCACAGTAACTCAAATAACTTTTCAAATAAAAATTATTTTATGAGGAAGGCCATGAGATGTGAGTGAAAGCTGAGTAAGTACACCTAATGATGACATTGTTTTGTCAAAAAGGTGAAGATTCAATTTAAAAAGCAAGTTTCTATGTAAACGTGATTTTTTCCTACATTCAATAAAATCAGCAAACAGATATTAATACAGATGCTGTATCACTTTCTCAACAACATTAAATACAAATTAAGGCTGCAACAAATGATTGTTTTCGTAATCGTTTAATCTGAGAATTTGTGTCTCTATTAATCATTCATCAAAATAATGAATTATTAATTATCATTTGGTCTATATAACACCAGAAAAAAGTCCCAAGTTTGGGCTCTAGGCAATTAACTAATTAACTACACCGTTAAATGAAGGAAAAGCAGCAACATTCACATCTGATAAGATTTAATAAGAAATTGTTTGTGCTTTTTTTTTTACTGTACAAATAACTTCATAACAATCAGTTATCAAAATAGCTGCCAATCAATCATTTTTCAGTCACCTAATCGATTAATTAGCTCTAACGTCTAAACAAGAGCCGTTATTATTGCAACTCAACTAAGAGGGAGAAAACTTGGGTCTGGACCTGAATATACTCACATTTTTTTTAATTCTCTGTGACCTTTGACATCTTACCTTGACTGAATCTTGATCTTCATCAGACTGCTCGTACGTGTCCTCAGGCAGGAAGTTCCACGGTGAGCGAGCGTTCTGTGCAGCGTACAGCTGCCAGCGCCATAGCGACAGCGGGCAGTAAGTGAGGCGCAACGGCAGATTTGTCAGGGTCTCGTTGATGGGATAGTAGTCCTTCTGAAGGTTCCAGTAGTCATTGAAGTATACAATGGGGTAGTAGTCTCCACTTACTGCATCAAACTTCACATCTAGAGGTAGACAGAGCAGAAGAGAGGAAACGTCAAAGATGGTTTGACACATGAAGAACTTGAAACAAGATCCATTATTTGAACGTTTACATTTGTTGAAGTTTTAAAATTTACAGCATTACAAACTAAAAGCGATGATGTGAGTGGAGGAACTTACGCTGGTCTAGCGGAGGAGGGACGGAGCCTTTGACCCAGGCGGTGTGGTCGTCCACCATGTTGATAGTGATGTTGGGATGCCAATGAGAGATGATCTCCACTGGACCGTGGCTCTCTGCCCGCTGTGAGGAGACATTTGATTACACGTGTCAGTGAAACTAAGTGATGTATGTGCTGCTGTAACAACTTCCGTTTTTATTGAAGTTAAACCCGAATGTTATCAAATATGATTTAACCTGATGATTGATTTTTGGTTCCTTGATTATGGACTCTGTGCAGAATTACTTCAAGTAGCTATAGGATTTTTTTCATCTATGTTATCATATATTCAAAGTAATTACTCGAAGTCCTCACTCTGATCAAATGTATGATGGCAAAACTGTCAGGCTATGTGGAAAATCCTCCTCCTGCAAATCACTGATCAACTTATTGCTAAATAATAATAAAATAAAATAAAGAATAAAAAATTAAAAAAAAATCACCTTGATGATCTCAGGATCTGCTTCTGTCTCTCCTGTGAGCAGATTCTTGGTCTTCATGAACTTTCTGCGCTTGAATTTATTCAGCACTGAAAGAGCAAACAGATCGAATTTAACACTTTGTAATGATCATAGAAGTTATTACAGTGTTATTGTTGTGTTGAAAGTTAATTCAGACCACATGTGCTTACTTCGTGTTGAATGAACTGTTGCCAGTCTGCGATACTGCCCCTTGCGTTTGGGGTCTGGGTGGAATCCACTTTTAGTGAAGTAGACGTGTATGTAAAGGGAACCGTTCTGCTGCATGCTCTATAAACACCAAAACAGGAAGAGAAAGATCAAAAAAAATACATAAATAGTCTTTCACATCAAGTTCAGTATTAACTGTATCCACATTGTCTGCCTCGTTCCCTACACCAGCAGCTGTTCCTCCTCACCCTCCCCCTTCCGTTCATTCTCACCTCTGGGATGTCCATCTCTTTATACTGTTCGTAGCAGCCATCAGCACTCTCCCCCGTGTTCCAGTCTCCGTAGACCAGGTCCCTGTGAAACCAGAACAGGGAATCTGTGTTGTTGAAGTCGGAGAACACTTCGTCCTGGGAGATGTACACGTACAGGTCCTGCAGGCATGGTGAGAAAATAAAGGTGTTTATGTTATTACAGACACAGGGGAAAACGAGTGAGCGACCGAGTGAACTGGTGTGACAGGGAGAGATAACTAAAATACTTCAGAGGTTTGTTCAAGAATTAGCTGCTTCAATTCAATTAAAAAAAATACAGCTGGCCATGCAGATAAAGGACTGAGTGTTTATAAAGGGGGACAGGAGTCGTACCATGAGGGTGTCCTTGGGGAAGAGGTTCCTGCTGGGTACTCTGGGTGCCCCGGCTGGCGTGTTGGGGTCAGGAGTGGACGGACCACGACGGAACCAACTACTGATCGCCCAGATTATGAAGATTCTGGAGGAACACGTGTGAAAAAAGTTTAGTAAATAAGGAATCAAAGTCAAAGATATGTGAAGAAAAAAACAAGAAGGAAAGAAAAGAAAAAGAGAGGACAGGACCGGGGGGTGGGGTGGGGGTGGATTAATATTTAAATGTATCTGTAAATGAATGAACAAATGTCGGGTAAATTTGCATAAAAAAAGGTTCAAAAAGTGTTTCACATTTTCTCTTGAGATCAGAGCAGCTGCCACAAGTGGGTGAAAGCACAAGAAGGCTAATCTGATTAAACTGTAACCAGTCGGGCTGCATTTTAGTCTGACTTTAAGAAGGCGCCTTTTCTTGCATCATAAATCAGTCATGGGTCAAGACGGACAAACATGAACTGAAAGAACAATGTGGAGTACTGTGTGGCCAGGAGTGAAAATATTATGAAATATTTAGGAAAATATAAAGAACTGATACTTCTTATCTGTCTAACATCTAACCTGCATTTGCATGTTTTTCAGTGCAATATGAAGAAAACAAAATCATAAAAACTGAAGACACTCACTTTAAACAAGATCATGTTTTGTAATTCTTCAGTCTGATGTAAAACAGGTTAACTTTTTTCTCTCTTTTAACCTAAAACTCTGTCCTGTAAAGGAAAAACTACTTCCTAATGCTGTCTGCTCGACCTTGTGGTACCATATAACCAAATTCATTCTTAAATCTCTTTACTTAATCAATTTCTGCCCAGACTTTGAGGTCTTCTGATTTGGCTGTTTCTAGGTCTAGATAGGTGACAGGATCTTTACTGTCAAGGCCCTCAGACTCTGGAACAGCCCGTCTGAGGATCGCTGGCTCAGAAACCAATTTTAAATCTCTTCTAAAACCTAATTTCACAAAAGGGTTGATTTCATCATGAGGCAGCAGCTTAGTGCACCTATTTTACACTTTTATAATTCCCGTCTTTTATGCCTCTTGCTGGCTTGTTTCCTCTTATTTTGTTTGCATTACTTTGTTATAATGTATCTGATGTTTTTTGTATTTTATCTGTATAAACACTTTGTAACCGTGTTTAGAAAGGTGCTACACAAATTTAAAAAAAGGTTATTATCATTATTATAGAGAATAGAAATAAACCTGTCTTCAGAATCAGATGCTTCTTGTAAGCGCCTGTGTCTGAGCTCGGGTGTTGTAAATGTGACATTGTTTCCTCAAGAATATTTTTTAAACTGCAGCCCACATTTGTTCCTGGACCGACCCCAGAACCAGTTACACTAAGTGCTGCAGTTCAGGAATATATTGAGAGTTGTGCTGTCATTTTTATTAGGGTTTTATTTGAAATGGCTGATGAGTAATAAAATTTGTTGTCACTGCATTCATAATCTCCCGTCACCCTTTTTAAACATTGCAGCCATTGGTAATAGGGACGTTACGCTTGAAAGCCACATGTAACAGCTGACATCCGCCAACATACAGTTTTTATTCTTGATATTTAAAAGCAGCACACAATGAAACACAGTGGACGACATACTGAACGAGTAGAGTACAATTATGAAAAGATTTGTCGCTTGTCAACGCCCCAAAGCGAGAACACATTTTCCACTTGTGACTGTACCAAAGCAGAAATGGAAATCCATCAATAACAATTTGTCTGGCTTGTTTATGCAGCAATGTGCACAGGAAAAAAAAGAAGAAATAGATTTTTATAAAAAGCCAAATTTGGGTAAAGTAGCAGATGGAGAAACACAGAAACACTCCGTGGAACAGATTGAGGCTGAAGTTAATTTTTAGCTGCAATAAAATCAGGACAAAATGTGTTAAAATTATTAAAATTGCACTACTTTCATATTAAATGTGATGCCACCATAACAGACCACATTGTGTATTTTTGTAAATTATGATAATCTTATTATCAGACAACGCTTTTAAGTACGAGTCTGCTATAAAAAGACAAAATGTAAACAGGCACCTGAAGAGGACTCCTTTAATGACCTGCCATGCGTTCGGTGCTTGTTGCTGCTGCTGCTGTTGGGGGTCCTGTGCGTTTTCGGCCGTCTGCACTGCTTGGTCATCTGTTGTCGCAGCACTTCCATTACTGCTCACCTAAAACCAAGAATACACACACACACACATACACGTTCAGTGGAGGAGGGTCACTGTGACGATGTCTTCTGATGTAAAATGCAACATGTGATGAAGCATGACATCGAGCAACAAGTTCAACAGCAGAGACAGAAAAACCACTCAAGAACTCGGGAGTCAGAAGTACTTTACAGTGAGTGGTTGATATAATGCAGTCTGCAATTTGTACATCACAGTACAGAGTGACCGCACGTATGAAGAGAACAGCTTTATCTATAACGCTTCTGGTCCATACAAACATGAAATGTGTCGAAAAAAAATGTTACTTTTACTTATTGGAGTTTTAGAACATTTTTATAATTTTTTTAATCTTCTTTTTGTTTCTGTATAGATCATTGTGTCTTCTTTTATTCTAAGTTTGTATTTCCTGCCTTTTCAGAGTTATTTCACTTATTTTCTGATCTTTATATTTGACTAATATTGCTCAATTTGATTTTAAATTGCTGTTTGTTTAAACATTATTGTTGCTGTTGTTGTCAGAAAACCAGCAAACACCTTGTGAAAGCTAACGGGGATCCGAATAAAGAATAGTATACAGTAGATTTTAATGAATTGAAGTGAAGTGACAAATGAGGTGATTTGAGGTGACAAAAATACAATTCAACCCAGATTTTTATTACATGCTGATCACACATAATTGATTAATTAAGCCTTTATTTCAAGCACTTCTTTCACTTTCTGAGGACCCTGATGAAGGCCGTAAGCCGAAACGCGTCTGCCTATTAATAAAGGTCTCCTTCACTACAAGTGTTACTTGAGCTTTGACTTTTTTTTCCATTCAACACACGAGCAAATCCCTCCATGATTTACTGAGGTGATAGAATACCCACAAATTGTTTTCATAGCGTTATAGTTGGATACTTACAATTTAATGTTTGAAAACACATAGCAAATGTTTAAATAATCAATTAATCCTTTAAATCCTGTCTCAAGAAAACATGCAAAATCTTCTGTTGTTCCAGGATTTGCTGTTTTTTCTGTTTCATATAATTGTTAATGTTATATATTTGGGTGTAAATGCAGCGCAAAGACGTCACTCGGAGGTCTGGAAAACCTCCTGGGCATATTTTATTATATTCTGACATTTCAATAAAAAAAATTAGATTAATCAATAATGAAAACAACATTGTTTGTTGCAGCCCTCCAATTATTACAAATTACATCTGAACATGACTAATGTGGTACAATCTGAGAAATACATAAAAACCACGAGGGGCGGCTAGGTTTCATTTTTACGCAGACGATATTACCAAAATTAATCAATCTGTCAAAACTGATATTGACAGGCTTGTTAAGCGACTGTAATCTAAAGCCCAATAAAACCTCTGAAGCATGGTTTAATAACTTTAAAGTCATACGCACGTGAGCATCAGCCTGCATCTTTAATCTTTGCTCTTTAATGTGATTTCACCCCTCCAAGCTCCAGCGTGTCCATGTTACCCCCCCTCACCCCACCCCCCAACCCTCCACCCTCCTAGCAAGGCCACGATCTATTCAAGTGACACAATGGACAAGCACACGCCAAGTCATGAGACTCGTTCACTATCTCAACATCTAATCTCCCCCCGTTGTCTTCAACACAACGGACACAGACGGGAGGTTTACAAACAATTACCACTTGAGGGTGAAGAAAAAGCTTTGTGTTTAACAGGTTATTATAATTCATCAGAGAATGAACAAGCAATGAAATGATCAAGGTTTTTTAGGGGGTAGGGGGGTGGGGGTAAGTCACTAAACAGAACATTTCAAGGCCGAGAAGTGGCTCAAAAATAGGTGCTTTTCATCGTCACTGCCACGTCCGGTTGTGTTAAAATAGAAGCACTTCTATTATGAGACAGACATGGATCTCCCGTCTCCTGGAGGGATCGACGTTATCTATTTTAGCACAAGATAATACATTTACACACCTTGAACACGGATTAACAATTAACTACCTATTCAGGGGTGCAGGGTAAATGCTTTACACCTCCTGATTGTTACAGGAAGGGGGGGAGAGGTCAGGTGAGTCACTTGTTCACAGAGGAGTGGAGATTGTTCTTGTAATGTTTATAACACTGTGATAATATCTTCCTCAGCTGGAGGAAAACAATGCAATAATAGGCTTATAAATGAGGTTATAAAAGAAAGCGATGCAACATTAGGCACATAAAAAAGGATATCTGTGGCTCTCTGCTTAAATAAAGATAGACTATAAGTTTATTTGTTCACACTAAACTCAGAAGACACACCTGTACACAGGCTGTTACCCATTCAGTGATTTCCCTGGACTACTACCACAGAAACGTCTCTGAAATTATTCACCGTCGCCCAGTGAGCCTCAGGACCAACATAACCGTCTCCTCTGAAATAGCACATTTATCCTGACAGAGCAAATTTTATTTTAAACAAAGATACACTAATACATGCAGTACACTTGCCCTAGTTTCTACCGCCCGTGTATTATTGTTACACTTGAATCACTGAGCTGAACGCCCATTTTACTTGGAGGATAAATCTCCCACCTCCGCCTCCCACAAAACCTACCAAATTCTTTCACAACATTGAACCGCTGTCATGAAGGTGTTTCCTTCCTCCTCAAAGACTTTCTGAATAACAAAAGTATTCTGTCGGCTGCTGCATGATAAAAAAATTTGCAAATAAAAATATTATTTGTCCAGATGTTTAGATGACTCTTCAGTGGAAACCTAAAAATAGGTGCTGCTATAGAAAACCTTGAAGGTCTTTTCGGGACTTATCTTTCAGGAAACCAGGTGGATATCTCTGTGACTCAAATGTAATGATAATACATGAGACCAAAAGTACCCTACACCCTGAGACTATAAAGCATGCAGCAATTAGTTTTGTATTGCATATTGCACTTTATTGCTCTTATAGGTTATCAATGTTTTATCAATGTTTTATGTATGTCTTAAATTGTTTTTAATTGTCTTTAACGTTCCTATGGCTCAGGGAGTGGTATCTAAATTTTGTTATATTGTTGTCTGACCCTCAACATTTCCCCAATTAATTTATTTAAGAATAAAATGGATTTATAACACTGTAACGGATTGTATGCAAGAGAGGGGAGGGGGGGATGGCATCAACAGACCATTTCTGTTTAGACTGTCAATGACTTGTGTTAGTGAAGAAAAAAATGTGTTATGGGTTAAAATACCGAATTAAAACACTGTTAGGATTAAAATGTTAAACATCAACAACAATGTTAAATATCTGGTAGGTTTTTAGCCTTAACTTCAACACCATGTATTTTTTAATAGTATGGTGCAACTCTGATTTTAATGATTACAGTATAAAAACTAAGATTTATAGGAGCCTTGTGTTTATTTTGTTATCTAGAGTAGATTTACAAAAAAAAGGAGGATTCTGTAAACTGTGAAAGTCTAAATCTTCAGTTTTTAATCAGGTGGTCAAATACTTTTGCCCAAAGGCGTTATCTGCCTAGCACTGCTTTAAAGGAAACTAAAGGAGCCAAACCAAAAAAGAAAAAGAACAGCAAGTTCTTTAATAATAAATCCAGTGATTGAAATGGCTGGTTAATCATCTTGGTCATTAATTGAGTAAAAATACCAAATATTTGCCATTTACAGCTTCATAATGTCCTTGATTTTCATATCAGACTGAAAAGAAAGACCAGTAGCTTGTCTCTAGAGATTGATGATTCACTTTGACCTCTGGTAAACTGACTAACATGGGTCACTCGGAAAGAAACAGTAATATCCCTTTAATAAATATATTTTTAAGCGATTAAAATGAGACATTTACATTATTAGCCAAATTGGACGTTTTGCTAAACCTGCTTCATCTATAACTTGATGTGTCATTTGTACCACGGAACAGCTGCCAGATTGTATATTTCTGTAATACATTTGAGTGTTAAAATATAAGTGTTGAAGCTGGACAGAAGAAAAGACAAGTGTAAAGATTGACCACACAGTAATAATGAATGTGTGAGGGCTGCTTGCTTCAGACTGGCCTGGTTAATGAAGCCCCAGCTGCGTTGTTCGGGTTCAGGCCTTGTGAGAGCTACCAGACACACTGCAGCACTCAGCCGGCTCTCACCACCACACTCTCCGTCAACTCATTACCTCACCACCGGTCACATTACTGCGCGTCTCCCGGGGAAATTTAACCGTTAACGCCGCTCCTCTGCTCGGTGGTAGTCATGGTTTCTCAGAACGTCGTTAACGGCAGCAGAGGGTCGTTTAAAAAACCAACCGGCACTGACAACGTCACTCGGGCACTCGTGTAATGAACGGTAACACGTTTAAACGTCAACGGCCCCACACGCTCACCGCTCAAACAAACACACTTTTTCCCCCTGAAGCCTTAGAAACGAGAATCAAACACGGTGATAAAAGTGTCATTCATTTTACCTCGCCGTTGCTCGCGGTAGCTTTAGCAGCTTCGCTCTCCTGCGTCGCCATCTTTCCTCGTCTCTGTCACACTCACACACTGGTGGCTGGGAAACTGTGCGTCGTCTCGCGAGAGGTCAGCTGTGGCGTCACTGGAGTGACGTGTGGATGTGATAATAAAACTTGCACCTCTATCACATGTATAAATTAACACTGCGGTCAAGTGAGCTGTTTCGTGTAGTTACGGTAAAGGTGCTACGGGTGCTTGGAGCAGAAAAAAGTCTCAGTTCAGCACTACTATCCAATTTGTTTATTTTTATTTTTTAACTGTATGGCGTCATCTATACTATTTTTTCATCTATTCCTGCATAGTCTAAAGTGGTCTATATGAAAAAACAAACAAACAGTGAAATCTGCCTTCATTGCATTTTCACAAATAGAACAAAGCTTTCACAATTCTGAAACTGTTTTAAAGAGACTTTAGCCTCCAGTCCAGATTTTACGAGTCTAGGTAGTGTATACTTTCTGGCACAATATATCATAATGACCAACTTCATTATTTCCTGGATTTTGTATCACCATAGTCCCTAAATGTATGTATAAAATACAGGAAATGGGATTCAAATTGAAAACATTTGTATGGCGGAGGAACCCCCAGACCCATTGTTTTGTGTGTGTCCCACTTCTCAAAGCAAAGTTGCACCCTTTTGTGAACCTGATGTGTTGAACTAAACATTTTTGGACTCAGTACTTCTAGACTACTTGCTCAAATACTATCAACTGTTTTTACTGTGTAGCCTACTTTATCCAGTGTCAAAAATCAACCTTTTCATCTAAATGTGATGTGGAACCATTTCTTCCATAAATTCAAAACATTTTTATACTCTGTACTTTTTAGACTAGCCTACTTGCTCATATCTATCTATCAGCTGTTCTACTGTGTACTTTTTGAGTAATTCAGTGTCAAAGTCGCTTCCAGTAAAAATAATACAATTAAAATAAAGAAATCGCGGTTTTCATCTAACTTTGATGTGGAATAAAAAAAAGTCTTCCATAAGTAGTTCGTGAGCTTAACATTTTTGGACTACTATACTGACATTCCACAGATATCAACAGATTGTGAATTCAGACATATACAGTAAACAATGAGTGAAAAACATATCATTCATGTTGTGTTACATGCACAGACAAATTCAATCTGATAAGCTAATATACTGGCAAATCATTTTTATTATTTAGTATTACCCTTTGGCACATAGTAACACAAGCACCTTAGAGATTGACAGTTGGTTTTTTTTAAGCAAAGGAGGTCAACACTGTATTTTGTGTGGTGATGACAATCCACTGAAAAGAAACCACAAACAACACATTTTCTTTTTCTTCTGTAAACTTCAGAGGACAGGAAAGCATTCAATTTGAAGTAAACGGTTTTGGATTAGAAATATAAAATAAAGCATTAATAAGGCATATCATTGATTTGAAATGCACACTGTCAGCTAAGTGTTTTCAGTATAATGAAGAGGGAGACTGTAAAATGAGTCACTTACATTCATGCTGATGATTGACAGACTGAACATAAGATGATGTGTTTTACCATGTAGCTACAGGAACAGCATCAGTTTTTGCTATGCCTTCTTGTGTTTCAAAATATTACCTTGTTGACCTGCTGGCCGTCAGTGGTCACAGGTGTATTGTGGTATTTGGTCAAAAACATACCTATAAAAGGTACATTGTAAATCTCATACATACATTTTTGCTTGTGCTATAGATGGAAAACATACTATACATAGATTTAAACATAGAGTTAAACATCTCCAATAAATGACTTATAGCTTAAACTAAATACAAATCTGGATGATGCCACGGGATACGAAAAAAACACATACAGAAAGGGATAAGAGCCAATATATAGACGGGTGACGAATAAAAGGAAAAACTAGTGGCTATTTCATGGTGTGGGGGGCATTTTGCTGGAACGGTTTGGAGCCATATGACTCCATTGAGGGAAGGGTCACTGCAAATCAATACAAAGTTGTTCTGAGTGATGATCTTTATCCTATGATGAAATATTTCTATCCTGATGGAGTGGTCTCTTCCAGGGTGACAATAGACAGTCACCAGATCTCAACCCAATTGGACAGAGACAGGTGTTGCAAATTGACATCCACTATAAACACTGTGATACTTTGATCAGACAGCCGTTTCAGTCTGTCTATGTATATTGTATCTGTCCCTATTAAATAAATCATAATAATAACCTACGAGAGATTTTGGACCAACACGTTAGACAGTGCTCTCCACCACCATCATGAAAACACTAAATGAGGGAATATCTTTAGGAAGAATAGGGTTCAGAGTTCAGAGACTTTAGCATCAATAACAAGATGCACTGAAGCTGTTCTGGCAGAACATGGTGGCCCAATACCTGACTAAGACACTTGATGTTGGTTTTTCCTTTAATTTGTCACCGGTTTGTAGATTGTATTTGAACTGCATGTATTTAAATGTGTCATGCTCACATGGAACAACAGGAATTAATAAATGCATGAATTCAAGTAATTTAAAAGTACAACTTGAAATTCAATGTTTTTTAAAAGAACAATTTAAGATTAATTTCACAGTTCAGATGGAGACAATCTAAAGACTTCAGAGAAAAGGCAGATAAGATACGGCATCCAAGCCAAACTTTAGGAAGATGTAAGGGAGCTACAAGCTGCCGAGAGTTTTTTTCCACAATACACTATCTACAGATTTATTCTTGGATATTAATGTTTATTTATATATGAGAGGGTTCAGTTTAAATTAAGCAGATTCATTTGGTTTAAATATTACGTTTACATTTTTAAAAATAGTCAAATTGAGCTGCAGCATCTCAAATTTTAAACATTTTTATTAATGTGGTTCAATATAAGCAGGACACATTGATGCACAGACAATTTTTAATAAGAGGAATTCAGTCAAAGAAAAATAAAGTGAATTACATCTCATATCTACATGGAAAGCTTAAAATGGATTGTTTACATATTAAACTCAAACACAATGAAATTTAGGAAATCTAACTTAGTTTGAAAGGAAAAACCTACCCTTGAATACTTTCACACAGTTATTCCAGGACTTGGGAGTAAAGAGCTGAGGGTGGTGCTGCTGTGTTTCTCTGTGGACGACTGAAGCTACTGTTACTGTGGATTTGTTGTTCTTTTGTAACTGTGAATTTCTTGACTGTGTGTCGTTTATTAAAACAATGCGTGGATTTATCATGTAGTTCTTACAAAAACGAAAACCTGAAATCAACCATTGAGCACTAATTTTAATTTGATGGCTGGAAAACATTTTCTCAATCTCAACTCAAGCTGTGTTGATAGAGATATGTATGTGACGCCATGTTAGCCAGGTGCAGAAGGTACAATACCACTTTGATTTTGATAATAATTTTGGTGTCAAAGTATTTTAGGGGGTATCTTTCCCTCAGTCGACAGTTGTCTAATCCTGGGATCACTCTCAGCAATTTACAGTCTTCAAAAAAATGCTAAAACTAGTGCTAACTATAAATAGTTATATACAATCATCTTTGTACAAAATTATATAAACTAAATTAGGAGAAAGGAAGCTGATATTTAAACTGACTGTCAAGATTACATAGAGGACTCCCATCTTGAGAAAGCTTAGGAGCAACTAGTACTACTAAAGCAAGTTAATTGAATTGAACTGAAGTGTGTTAAGTGGAGGGCCACATGTTAGCCTCCACGATGCTGTCTAGATGCAACAAAAAAAATCTCTCCTTTATTAAACTTTGCTGGATTAAGCTCCCCTTTCGTGGTTATCCTGTATTATTATCATACACCAAGAGATGTACTATCTTTTTCATGTTGCCTTGGCCTTACTGAGAGGAAAGTTCAGCCTAAAAGACCTTCAGACACCACTCTTTGGATCATGCCTTCCAGAGTAACACAAACAAAAAAAAATCATTTGTTAAGCTGACAATGACTTTCCATCATCTCTGGTTGGTGAAAGGATAACAGCTTGAGGCGGACACTCAAATTTCAGGGCAGAAAAACTCTACCTCTTTGACAGGGAGACGTAAAAGTCTTACATCTCATCTAAACCATAATCCTCCTCAGGGAAGTCTCCCACAATCACATACAGGGGCTTCACAAATGCACCATATTTGTTCTCACATTCAAAATATCGCTTCCCGTCAACACTGTGGAGACATAATTTTAAAAAAGAAGGAAAAAAAGACAGAGTCAAATGCAAAAACATCAAATTTATTTACTATGATCGGCGAAGACATGATGGTACTCTTACCTGCCATCGTGTTTTCCCATCGGCTCATCGTACTTCACACCCACCCAATAGCCTGGCTTGAAATCTGCTGTACCTGTAAATCAACATGAGAGCAACACTCATTACACCAGCTGCTATTGTTATTGTTGTCAGCTCAGTTATGAACCTGACTCTGCTTTTATGTTTGGAACTGGCAATAACAAGAGAAGACACAATTGTAAATTTGTCATTTCTAGTGTATTCAATTTCAATTATTAACGGTAAGCAAGATTGTGTATTTTTAACCAGTTTACTGCGTGTTATATGTTACTAATATGACATAGATTTTAGTAATCAAAAGCTATTAGCAAAAATGATCTAAAGCACCTTTTAAGTTTAGTAAGAAATTAGAGGGTGGTAATTTGTATTTTCTCTCACTGAAAAAAATGAACAACCATGTATTACTTGAAGTCTGTAAGTTTTATATACATTAAGACAGTTTTTGTTGTTTTTTTGGCTCTGACTTCCAGCAAACTGTATCTGAAATTACACAATGACTGTGACCCTGTTTAAACCTGGCATTAACATGCGTCTCAGGTGATCTGAACACAAGTGGGCAGCGCTAAATACAAGTGTAAATGACTGCCAAAACACATTTTGATCCGATCACATAAACCACCTGCTGAGGTACTCTGGGATGCATCTGACCAGATATCTTTTGTAGTGTAAACGCTCATGTGTCCCACAGCAAGGGAACAACAGATAAATGTAAAAGCGTTTGTTTTGGTGAACGGCTGAAAGAATGGAGACGAGCACAGATAAACTTGTTGGAGTAGATTTATCTGAACAGTTGGAATAACCCATATATGTATATTAGTTCTTGAAAAAATTTTCTTCTCTCTTTAGCCTGAACTAAAAACAAATGTGATGCTTGTCTGGCTGACGTACTAACTGTGAGCTTGGTCCTCTGACCTTCTAGCAGAAGAAATGTAGGCAGCAACATAATCTGGACACAAGTGGTCAGCTCGACACACATAATAGAGACAGATGTGAACAACAACGTATCTCTGATGTCCACTTATGACCGGATCACCCAGGATGCGTGTTAATGCCAGGTATAAACAGGGTTAACTTTAAGACTGAAATCGAGGCTGTGTATATCCACATCTGAAAGAATATGTAGGCTTTTCTAGGCCTTTCATACACCGTTCTTTGATCTTCATGTTAACAACAACAAAAGTCTGCGAAAAGAGAAGAACTATTGAAGCAGGAAGTTCAGCAGTTATTTCTTGTCCCCTAAAACTCAGGGGACTATGGATAAAAAGGGCCAAATTCCTTCTGTGTAATGGGTTTTCATCACCATAAAGTACAAAAGGCTGCTCTGTTGGGGAGAAAATCCTCAGTAGCAGAAGATTTACACCAAATAAAGTAAACCAGATAAGCTTTAGCCACACTTACCAACATACATGACTGTGCCAACCTTTGTGGGCTGCCCAGCGACCTGCACTTGGCATCGGCTGCCAACCGAAATGGCATCAGCAGCAACCTTCTGTTCCTCCTCCCGGGCAGCAATCTCAGCTTTCTTCTTGGCCACTTCTTCTTCGTTGAAACGACCGACGCGATGTTTCTTCATGAATGACCTTGCTGAATCTGAGGGAAAGACAGTTGGATAGTACTAAACAAAGTATGGTCTAAAACAGACTGTAAATGCCACTGAGGCTCTTTCGTCAAATAAGGTCAAATATTTACTTTTGCAAAATGGTGTGAACTCAGGCCTGATTATCTTAAATGTTGTATTCATTGTGTAGCTATAATGTTAAACTTTACAGCTGCAGTAGCTCCATATGGTCATAAAAATGAAGAAATATGTCTTAGAGGTAATGTTATGAGATATTAATTGGAAGCACACTGTACCTGTTTTCTTTTCATACGCATCATCTGAGAGTTCAAACTTCTCCACTTTGGAAACATCAGTAAACTCCCCCATCTTGCCTCCACTTTGATCAATAACCTATGTAAAAAATTAGATACAGGACAAGAGAGAGACAGATTCTTTTTATAAAAGGAAGAAAAGAGTAGTTATGTTTTATAAAATAAGCACACATCCTTAAAACTTGAAACAAGCACGGCCAGTTTTTGTGGTGTGGGTAAAATATTCTTCAAATGTTTACCTGCAAACTTCAAATCAATGACAAGTTCACAAAGAAACATGTAAAATCCCCAAAAGATCTATCTCTAATTATCTTATTTCAGGCAAATACCTTTTAACCTTAGTTTCTTGGAAGCAATACTAAACCATACAGTAGGACTGGGTATCGTTTAAAAAATTACAATATCAATACCAATCAAAGTACCCTTAAAGTGAAACTGATACCAACTGAGAACTTCATTCGATATCCATCACACATTTCGTGCACTTGCTTTTATCCCGCTTAACAGGCGTGTAGTGTAGTCACATTTTACAGCATTTAGGTGGCATCTTGGCTGCTGAACTGCTAAGCACTCAAATTCAATTTCACCGTGACTTCACCACCACAGACAGGTAGTAGCTGCTGTGGCAGTTGGCCAATCATGTTGCAGTAAATAGATGAACGCTTGTGTTAATAGGCTTTGAGCAAGTCCTTTCAAATAGTCATATTTTCTAGCTCTGGGTGCAAAAAGGATCGATTGTTGGTATCGTTTGACAGGAGACATTTCAATACAACTTGGTATCGATCTATTTCAGTCAATATCTTTTAAGGTATCGACTGAAATAAATCGATACCAGCCCTACCGCACAGCTATGTACATACATGTATTCTGCAGTCATCGTCCACAGGATATGAACCCAGCAAAGCTTCATTGTCATCCATCTTCTGCAGGAACTTGTCATTTACGCCGAACAACTCCAGGTCCATGACGGAGGGAGATGCACCTATAACCATCTCCAGTTTCCCCTATACACAGTACAAACAAATAAGCAGCTATTACAATGAGTATTAATTAATTTTAAGCCATTGATAGTATGCCTCAATACCGATATTGCCACAATATCGTATTAGGATGAGTACTGGTGAGTTCACAAAATATTTACAGTGACTTTTGATAAATAGTCATCATTAATGTGGATATAATGACTAAGTAGGTAAAGGCAAATAATAAAACAGCTAGAACAGTCTGGTATATTCAGAAAATGATATCCCTTTACTGTAAGGCAGCCAAGAAGACAACACTTGTGCCATATCACGATATTATGATATCCAAAGTATAAGTCTCATATCATAATATTGATATAATATTGATACATTATTGAAATGTATGTGTAGGTTAAGTTAGTGAAAAACCAGCAATAAAGTCAGCTTGTGCATATTTATGTAACATGTATATTGGATGGTGCACTGTATAACAAACTGAGACTCACCTTCAGATCTGCGATGGTAATCCCTCTGTTGAACCTGCGCTGCACCTCAAAGGAGGAGATGGTGCTGGTGAGGCGCACATTCACAGTGGGGTTGGTAATTACTGTCACTCCACTGTCCATTTTTCCACACTGTTTTTTGACAGTTTCTGATCACTGAAACAGAGGAGCAGACAATGTGACACATTTTCCAATGAAACTGACACACAAACACAGCTAACAAACAACAGGGTTCCCACACATTTTTACCAATGAATTTTCCAAACTTTTCCATAACTATTCCATAATATTTTACCACATTTCCATGATTTAACTTAAGTAGTTTAACAAAGGTAGGTAGGAAGATTTTGCAATTACATCCAAATCATGTATTAGAAGATATTAAAAAGCTAAATATAGAAATTAATGATCTATTCATTAATATTAAATGAATCTACTGATTTTCCATGTTCATGCACCTCATGCAGTCTGTCTTATATCTGTTATCTTTTATATCAGAGCAGGCTAACCCTAATTCAGAACTTTTCCAAACCATTCCCAGGCCTGGAAAACCTGTAACTTTTCCAGGAATTTCATGACCGTGGGAACCCTGAAACAAATACTGTCCCGTTTAAAGTGTTCCTAATATTTACCGAGAAAGAAAAGCTAAGTAAAACTCTGATTCAAGCTTGATTCCTTGCAACGCAGTACAGATAAAGTGCCTGTAATGACCTGCAGAAACGAGCACAATGCCTGCTCCTTAATACAGAAGTATCTTGTTTGCTATGTCTGTTTTTTACATTAGCAAAGCATCCTACAGTACTGAAATTAAATGTTACTTATGTGTAGGACCATCTTTCTCTCTCAGGTTAACTCTATTTATCAAGGATGATCGTTTAAGTTTAATTTTAGCTGCTGTTTGTGTTGCTAGCCTGCAGAAACAATCACGTTGGCTACCACAAAAAGGTTGCCATAGTTACTTACAAGTACGTTTATTTTCCCTCGATGGTAGTTAGAAACACTGTGAAAACTGCCGTCCGAATCTGTATCACGATTTTAACGCCGGGCCACTGATAAATACATGAACATTACGTTATGTTTATGTTAAAAATAAAATGGTGCAACAAGCCTCGCTGCGTGGTTGTGTCTGAAGACTGTAAGCTCTTCCTGCTACGCCCAGTTCTAGTACCTTCTACTCACCCTTCAACCTGGAAATCACCAATCACATCGAGGAGCAAAGGGGTTTAGCCAATGACGTTGCGAAACGAAATAAAGGGGCGGGAACATCAGTAGATTGACACGAGTAGTAACCAATCCTCAAACAAGATTAAAAAAACGACCGCTTAGGTGACCACACGATGGCGCTATCCTTCAATCTAAAACCACAGATAATCTTAAAACTTTATCTCTTTAATTTAATTTTACTTTTCATCTGTCTTTTTAATCTAGTTTTACTTCATTCCCTTATTCTCTCTTATTTTATATTTATCTATTTTTTTCTCGTGCGTGCATTGGTCACATTTTTGTCTTATAATTTGTTTTAATTCTCGTCTTTTCTATTCCGTTTCTTTTATGTTGTCACTTGTTCTGTCTTATTATCTGCTTGTCGATCAGCTGTAAAGCACTTTGAACTACACTAGCCCGTATGAAAGGTGCTATATACATAAAGCTTGATTGATTTATTGATTGATTGATTGATGGACCACAGCTCAACAGGGAAACGATGTCTGAGGAAACACAAAGAGGGAGTTTGATGCCAAAAAGAGTAAAGTAAATGTGGCAGATATCCACTTGATATGACTCAAACTCAGACTTCTGAAGCCTCATATAAGCTTCAACTAAACTTTTAAATGTATTTTTGCACAAAATGACTGTGTGGACAAACTGTAAATTTAGCCTCCATCACTTACATTAAAAGCACATTTGAAGGGGACCTTTTAAAAGCCAGTATAAGAGGGGAAAGGTTATAGCAAGGAAAACCTCTGTCAGTGTTCATATGGACAGCTGCCTTGAAAATTGTGAACTTATCCTTTAATGTACTGAAAAACATGCAGGTTTATTGTGTGTTAAGGATATACAATCACATTGCTGTAACTGAAAGCAATTTGAGACTAAAATCTGTTTGATTTGTCAGTTGTGAATCCTCCATTAGTAAATTCCCAGAAATTATTTTTAATTTTGTCCTGCTGCAGTTTGATAGAATAAAATTAAGATATTAGAAAGCTGTCTAAAAACAAACCTAATATTTTATCATGGACTTCCTATAGTAAACCATAGTCTTCCTCAAGCATAGAGAGCAGACTAGAGCATGTATGGGCAGAAAAGAGAAGATCAAAGACAGTGGTGAGCTACAACCAAGCACCAGACAGGAGGGGGGCTGAAACAAGGCTACAGCCCGACAGCCAAGATGACATTCTTATGGTTGTTGATGGAGATGGAGGTCTACAAACCTGCCTGGCCTCGTTCACACCTCGTCTGCCGGTCACACTCTTGAATGTGTGGTATGCATATGCTGTATCATATCATAAAGAAAAAGGTCATATCTGTCTAATGCACAGTTTATCATGTCTGAGGTTCAGTTTAAAGACTTCTCATTAAAATGTAACTTTTCAGTTTATATCTTTATAACAGAGGGGGAAAATCAAGATAAGTAATTAATTTTCTGAACTTGTCCTGAGACCTTTATCTGAAAAACAATAAGCATCTCATTTTTGGTTTCATTCAGTGTAGACTTTACTTAGGCGTGTTAATCCCTTGGCAGCCTAAATGCACAAAATAATGTGCACAATGCTCTTCTAATAAACACAGTACCTCTCTGTTGCATTAAGCATGCCTCCAGTGCAAATTAGTGTTGACTTAATTATATTTACTGAGAGTAATTGCATTGCAGAAGCAATGCCTGTCCTCAAATTCTAGCATGGATCATCAGAGTTAAAACTAATCCCTGCTATGAAATGTAAACAGTTTTACAGTCAAAATTAACAGTCTGAGACTTAACATGCTATCAGATCACCATCAGCAAACGTTGTGCACTGTGGTTTATATTTTACAAGAATCTAGTGATATACCATAAAAAAGGAATCAATATATGTGTTGTAGTTGGTGCAGTTATATTTTCAAAATAATAATGTGTTATTGTTTTTTGATTTTTGGTGTTGTTGTTTTGTTTTGTTTTTTACCTATAATAACAATCTCCTATAGGAACAAAGACATAGCAGTCTTATCAATAGCTTTGCAAAAGATGCAAGCAAATAAGAAAGGCTGGAACAGCAAAATATAGAGTAAATAACATTAAGAGTTTACATTGAATGTAAACTCTTTGTAAATTGTACTTTTGCAAAAACAAGGGTCAAACTTAGCAGTTGGATGAAGGTTCATGATTTGAAACTTAAATAGTGTGTGAAGTGATTTTACCCAAAAGCAAATCAGCAAACTCTACTTTACTTTGGTAGTGCTAATGAATTATTTAGCACAAGAATATAGAGAAAAAAATGGTGAAAGACTTTTTCAGACAAACATTTGAGTACATTTTAACAACTGACATGCATTTCTTATTTGTGACAAATTAATGAATCTCAAAATTATAATTACAAATTGAAACAACAAAATTGAGTTGAATTAAGAAATATAGCTGAATGGAGATTACAAATTCCCCAGTAAAGTAAAAGAGTTCAAAATAGTGCCATTATGGGTTAGTGTGAAAATCCCAGAGACTTTCCAAAATGTGATATATACTGTGTTATACTTTCCTATTATTATAAACATCTAAAAATCATCAAACATACATGTTACATACATATGTTATGTATTATTTTCAGGTGTATTTCTCTAATTTTGTTTGTGATGAAGAATGTAAATTGAACAAGCGGGGTGTGAACTATATATCACTGCTTTTCAGAGGAACACTTTTTTTAAATTGGGGGGTTATTTTTTGTGTGATCGTTGAGTTTGATGGTAAAAGCAAGAATAGTAGGGAGATAACTTTATTAAAGTGATATATTGACGGATAACCCTCATGCATAATCATACATCAATAATAACCTAATTTTACGCCTGATCCATGATCTTGGGAACAAGCATATGGAATCAAATAAATAATAGTATACAATATACTGAGCTTTGTGAAATGGTTTGTGAATGTGTAATAAAGTTCTGCAGCTGTAGCAATTTTTGCATAAAATTTGCATGTGTAAAAAAGTTTTGTAGTTGAAGGAAATGTGTGTAGGTGAAACCTCACTGTTCAAAATATTCTTGCTCACATTTGAATAACATTTCTACAGAAACATTTACATTTTTACACATGTGCAAATTATATCTGTATGCACGAAATTGTACACACATGCACAACATATTTCTACAGCTACAATTACATTTTTATAAATGTGCAAATTTTATGTGTGCACAAAACTTTTTCACACATGCACAAAATACTGCTACATCTGCAAAACTTTATTAAATTATAATTATTATTCACAAACCATTTCACAAGCTCAACATATTTATGACCCTTGTTTAATTCTATACTGCAAAAATATTTTTGACCCATATTTGATTCCATACCATATAAACCATGCACAGTTAAAGTGTGTAGAATGAGAGTTATTATCCTTGTATTGTAGAGACATTTTCTGATATTGGTGCACAGTGTCTATCTCACAGTAGTTGGAAGTAACTTTTGACAAAGAGACTAAATGAGGTTGGTAAAAAAAAAAAAAAGGGGGCGTAGCTGCTGGTAGTCTGCAGGCACATTCGTGGTTTGGTCGGTTGGCTGAGAATGGGAGGGAGGGAGAGAGAGAGGGGAGGAGGAGGAACTACTGGAGGAAAAAAAAGTTAAAGTAAAAATGGCTTCCTTGTCTTTGGAGTCTACAGAACAATCTGAGAACAGCCCAGAGGAACCAGCGGCATCAGAATACAAAGACGAGAAAGATCCGCTGCAAGATTCCGAACAATTACTCCAAAGTTTCCAGAAGTCGGCTCTGAGTTTTTCCACTGACCAAGTATCATGTCTGTGCGAGGCCCTTCTGCAGGCGGGCAATGTGGATCGCCTGTGGAGGTTTCTATCCACCATACCTCCTTCGTCCGAGCTGCTACGTGGCAACGAGACCCTGCTGAAGGCCCAGGCTCTGGTGGCTTTCCACAGGGAGGAATTCAAGGAGCTGTACGCCATCCTGGACAGCCACGACTTCCATTCGTCTAACCACGGGTTCCTGCAGGACCTGTACCTGAAAGCCCGCTACAAGGAGGCGGAGAGGTCCCGGGGCCGCAGCCTGGGCGCCGTGGACAAGTACCGGCTCAGGAAGAAGTTCCCCTTACCCAAAACCATCTGGGACGGAGAGGAGACTGTGTACTGCTTCAAAGAGAAGTCCCGCAACGCGCTGAAGGAGTGCTACAAGAGCAACAGGTACCCGACTCCGGACGAGAAGAAAAACCTGGCCAAAGTCACCGGACTGTCCCTCACACAGGTCAGCAACTGGTTCAAGAACCGTAGGCAGAGGGACAGGACCCCGTCCGGGACCCTGAGCAAGAGGCAAGGCACCCCAACACAAACCCTGCACACATATTTCACACATTACACTGATTTCTAGCTCAGCTTTGATCAAATCCATAAGTTAGAGTGAAATCAAACGCTGCTTTAGAGTTTAATTTGTTTATTTGAGAGCAGATTGTTTCTTTATGTTGTGTTTCATGACAACAGTAACAATGACTTATCCGTGACACTGAAACCTTAGTGCTAAACAAAGCACTACAGGCCTGAACAGCCCACAGAAACAAGTGTGCACACTCTGCACCTCAAATGAACTGACCTAACAAAAACAAAGTGCTGCATCCACTGAGAATAAGGACAGAGGAGCTGACTTCTGACAGCAGTGAAGCCACACAGGTCTGAGACCAAGAGCATGTTGCTTTGTTATGAAATGTGAGATCTAGGCCCCCACCATCATGTTTCCTGAAACCCTGCACCGCTGCATGGGCCCTGCAGAGCCGGGCTAGTCGAGGTTAAAGACTTATAGCAGGGAAGGTGAAGATGGGTGGAGGGATTCAAAAAACTCCTTAATTGTTTTCACACAGACTGAAATCACATCATGCAAAGGGGGAGAGGGAGGATTGTGAGGAGATAAGAAGGAGCAGAGCAGTTTTATCTTATCAGACTTGAGGCTTTATGGTGGTCTGGCAGACGGTCAATCTTTATGGACGACCAGGCAGCTGTACTTCCTAACACACAACAGGCCAAAAACAGTTCCTAGGAATTAGATCCAGTTTTGTGATCCTGTCTGGACAGAGAGAGTTTCAGACTGATAAACTGCAGAATGCGGTTGTTGAAGAGAGCCAGAAAAGGAACGAGAAGGGTTAATAATAAATCTGATCGGTTGATATCTTTGCAAGCATACCACAAGTTAACCACTGAATAATCTACTCAACACACTGGTGGACAAACACAGACAGCTTTTATCATAATTTGAGTTTACTCATGCAAAAATATGTCATTGGTAGAGTACTTTCCCCAGATTTGCATTTGAAATAGTTTCTTTTGAAACATTTACTTAGCCTGTTTTTAAACTTTCATTAGTATTAAAATAGATAGTTGGCTCTAATTATAGATGTTATTATTATAAAAGTAACTTCTGCAAATGTATTACCACACCAATTACTTCAGTCATCTTCTTGAATTGCCTAGAAACATTTATTTACCCATTAACAATGCAAAATTGTCAGAGTTGGTCAAAAGACAAATCTTCATTAGCAGTCCCTTGACAGATGTTACAAAGTTCCCATAAAACAAATCATAAAAATAATAACATTTATAAAAACAGTTATTACAGTTCTTGAAATACTTCCTGAAAACTAAAAACAACTTGACTTCCTTTTATAGTTCAGTATTGTTTTCATTTTGTTGCATTGTATGACAAAATGAAACATAATATTGCATAAGTGGAGCTAAAGTAAAAAATTGTTGATGTCAAATCTTGTGTCCAAAACAACAAATTTATATTAATTGTCTTCGTTTATAATAACAAAAAATTAAAAAAAATAAAATAAAAAAAAAGACTATGGCTGCAACTAACAGTTATTTTTATTATCGATTAACCTGTTGATTATTTTCTCGATTCCTTGTAGTTTGGCTTATGTATAAATGGTGAAAAATAGTGGTCAGTGTGTCCTAAAGCCCAAAATGACGTCCTCAAATGTCTTTTGTCCCAAGCAACGGTCCACTACCCAAAGATATAGTTTATTGTCATAGAAGACTTAATAAAGCAGAAAATATTCCCATTTAAGAAACTGGAATCAGAGAATTTGGCCTTTATTCTTTAAAAAAGGACTCAAAACAACTAAAAGATTATCAACATCTATCGTTGCAGCTCTAATAAAGTCCTTTGACTGAAAATCAAACGAATACTGAAACTGGTTTTTATTTACAATTCTGTTGCGGTTTATTTGTGCAAAGTTAACCTCAAAGACAATACGTAGCTTGTGTTTATGTTTAAGTATGTTCAATTTAAGCACTGAGGATGATTTATTCTTGTGCCCAACCCTCAAAACCCCCTCAAAAACGACACACATCTGCCTTTTATTTGAATCCTTTATTGTTCTTCTGTTTCAGTGAATCTGATGGAAACCACAGCACTGAGGATGAGGCGAGCATGATGGACGACACCCCTGACAAACCGGACGAGACTGTCGGCTCCACAGCCTCCATCATCTCTCTCTCTGCAGTCCCCTGCAGCACAGGAGGCCAGCTCATCCTCAATGGCTCCAGCGGCTTCCTCACAGCCTCGCAACCATTACTACTCAATGGAAATTCCCTGATTTCCAGTACTGGAGCTGGTGTCATAATCAACGGGCTAAGCTTGGGCGATTGTCAGACAGTCACACTGAGTCCTGTTCCCAACTCTCCTTTGATACTGAACGGGGCTCAGGTTATAACCAAACCAAGTATCAGTGTGCATCAGCAGCAGCAGCAAGCCGTTTCTATGGCCGAGCAGGAGGTTTCAGCCATGGAGGCCAAACCGCACAGTCTTCCAGCAGTTGTTCTTAGCACGAACACCACACCAGTCTCAAACCCTCCATCAATCATCTCTCTTCCTATGCAAACAAAGACAGACGGTGGCAACGCTCTGGATTTCATCACTGTCCCCGAAGAAATGGTGACCAAATCAGAAGGCAGCAGCCAGACAATGTCTTCGTCTTCGTCATCTTTATCCCCCTCTTCACCCACTCTGTCCTCCCCATCCAGCCTCCCTTCATTGGTCTTAACTCAAAACACCCAACGCCAGGACTCCCTCACACTCCCAGGCCCTATGGCGTCAGCAGGCATGGTCATCTCCAGCCCCGCCATGTCTCTTTCCAGTCAGCAAGGCGAGTATGTTGTCTTTGCCACTGCTGGCTCCCAGTTAACCCCATCTAGCACTGTGGTTTCCTCCAGCCACGCCACCCCTCAGGTCTTCTCCCTGCCCCAGGTTGTGCCTTCCATCCAGGGTATACCAGTGTCCCAGCTTGTTCAGCACTCTTCAGGACCCCACCTTTCCCAGTGCCCCCAGTTGGTCCCAGTATCCCCTCTCACTTCGTCACATCTTCCGTTCCAAAACCCCCAGACAATGAACACAGTTGACAGACTGGCACAACAGCAGCAGGATGCTTCAACCACGCTGGCTGAAGGTGCCACAACCATAGTATCTATCTCACAGCCTCCCAGTAATCAACTCCCACAGCGAGTGACTCACCAAATGGGAGAACACACCATAAACCCCACACCCAGCAAAATCCAGGGACCGCAAGTTATTTCCATCTCTTCCCCAACTCAAGTGGTCCCAGTCCCGCAGGGCAAAGGCGCCACACCAGCACAGTTAGTCCCCCTCTCTATGCCTCAGCTGGTTCCAGTCTCCTCCATCCAACCTTCCTCCACCATCTCTTTCCCCCAAGTGGTACCTGCCAGTCCTTCTCTCTCCATCCCCTCTGCAGGAGTGCCCCTACAGATCCTGACTCAAGCTCCTGCAGCCGGAGGGGTCACACAGGGTCCTCTCAGGATAAACCAGCTGAGGCCCATTCAGAGCGTGGGTCCCCCGACTAGTGTAGCCCCTGGTGTGCAGCTGCTCAACTCTGGGATCATTCAGCTCCCTTCTGCCTCTCCAGGTACACTGAACTCATTATTTTGCAAATGTACAAACTTTATGCCTCGATGTTTATTTAATGATGCATGTTTTTCAGTCTTTATCTGTTGATTTAATGTTTTATACCGTAGGCACATGATACTATTTTTCAAAAGCAATCTAAACACAAATATTTAATTACATGGATTAGCTGATGTAGAGGTGGCTGAAATAGCACACACTGAAAAAGAAAGTCTTTAGGGCTGCAACACCAGATAATCAGTATACCAATTATTTTCTAGATTGTGTATGTGGTCTATCAAATTTTAATACGTCAATATAATGAAAAATGCCCTAGGTGATTTTGTCTTTGCTTCAGTTTACTATCACGTCACAGCTAATCACCACAACTGAGACGCTGTAATTTTTGTCTAAAATATTTGAAATGATAAATCAATAATGAAAAATATTCCCTAATTAATTTGTTTTTCAGTTGATTCTTAACCTAATAATTTCAACTCTACAGTAACATGAATATGTGCCGTTTAGATAATAGGCTATCCTACCTGTAACATTAATCATGAAAGAAGCTTTTCCTTAAAAACTACTGTAAAACACTTGGTTCAGTCATAAAACAATGGAGCAGCTTTCACTGTGGAAAGGCAAGGAAATTAACAGGTTGTTGGTGTAGAATAAAATGATCCTCATACCATCAGTTTTCAAATAAAACAACCACAATATCAAGACATACAATATCTTAATAAATGCCTGTTTGACATCTGTAAAATAATTTGGTCTAGCTATCAAGTATGTTGTGTTACACAGTCTTGATATCCATAAATGTATCTCTTATCTCTGCTGTAGGGAACCTTCTCCTGGGTGGGAGTCCCTATCTGAGCGTCCAGCAAGGGAAGCTGATTCTGACCATCCCAGCAGGCATTCAACTCACCAGTTTGCCTCTGAAACCAGTCCAAGAGCCGTCACCCATCTTGGCCAATGGAGTGAGTCCCGTCCTCACCCCCTCCACCATTCCTGTAGCCTCCCAGCCGTCAACCACCTCAAGCCAAACCCCCATCGGCCTCACAACATCCCCCCTGAACTTCATCAACTCGTCTCCACCGTACTGTGCAGCAGAGACTGTGATTTCAATCAGCCAGACCCCTGCCATCCCCTCCCCTAATCAACTAGACCATTCAGTCACCCCCACAACGCCGAACACTCTCACCCCAGAAAGCATGCTTACCCTTAGCCCCATGTACAGCGGAGTGATGCCCAACACCCAGCTGTCCCAGCCAGCCTGGAGCCCCGTGCCCCTCTCCACCTCGGCTAGTCTAACTCTGTTTGATGTCCGTGGGAAGGGGGACCTACCTGTAGATCCAGCTTTGTTAGGCCTACCTGGAGGAGAGTCGCTGCTTTTGGGAAGCCCCTCTCCAGAACAGGATGTGGAAGCCAGCTCGCCACTAGGGAATCCAGAGGAGATGGATGGGGACTCTAAGATTCTGACTCAGCTCCAGTCTGTCCCTGTGGATGATGAGCTGGGCTTGTAGACTGTTTACTTTGCCACCTGGCAACCCCACGTCACTAAAAACAATGAAACATACAGTAGATGAAAGACTGCGCTGTTGTTTTGTTAGTGAGCTAAAAGATTTTATATCACACTGTCAATCCTCTATGACCGACATGTCTTTTGCAGTATGTTTAGGTTCTGACGTGTAGAACAATGATGCTCTCTCAGTAAGGTCTGATACCATCATGGCCTTAGCTGGCACTTTTAAAATGAATCCTTAGGTGCTCTATTTCCCATGGATGGTCATGGTTATATGGGATATTCACTTACTAGTTATACATCGTGACATTGGGAATATTCCTCTGAGTTATGCTTGTGAACTTTAAAACGTTTTGACTGAAACCCACACGTGCCTTATCTGGTTTATCAGATCCAGACAGGAGAACCAACATGGATTAATGTGCTTGGCCCACATCTTGGTTTCCTGGTTTCCCATTTTTTTCAGCTCTTCTCTGCGGTTTTAGAGTTTTAGACTACAGATGAAAATCAGCTGTACTTGGAAAAAGACGCCAGTTTTTTTTGTTTTTGGCAGCAGTAGTTTGTAGTGGATCCACCACAATAGCCATTCACCAGACTTTTTGGGAAAGGCACAAATCTAGAAATAGATCTGATCCAGAGCGTTTGGTTTTCTTTTGTTTTTTGTTCACATCTTGAATATAATATTCTACCAACACTCAAGAAATAAGGAGGAGCATATTCCTTACAGTCAAGTTGGTTGAATTTTATGTGAAATCATCAAGGCTTCAAGGCAGTATTTTATTACTACAAGTCACTGAAGTCTGGGTTGAAATGTGCAGCCTGACTCCACCTAAAAGTGAGAATGATGCCCTCCATTAGGAAGAATATAACACAGGAAATACATGGTTTTATACTCTATGCAATGCATGTTTTAAGTTCTTCATAGGACACTATGTGAGGTGAAAAGCCAGTACACTTGGGAGATGAAAGAAGCTTTAAAATACTGAGCTTTTACATGAAGCATGGTAGTACGTTACACTAAAACGGTTGCTGTGATCCCACTAAGTAATATTTGTTGTCAAATGCATCCAAAATCTCAGTTTGCTGATATTAATAAGTGCCTTATATTAAAGCTTACAGGTTTGATATTTTTGATACATTTTTTGAGTTTTTACACCGTTTTACAATTTCTATATACCCGACCAAATTTCTGGATTCATATGGACTTTTTTGAATCCCCATATTTCTGTGTCTGTTTGATCTCCTCTGAAATGTAATGTGACAGTTTAGGCTGCTTCGTCACAGTTCAGTCTCTTCTATTTGTATATTTTGCACATTTCATTCACACAGTGTTTACGCTGCACTGCCATGTTGTTATGACAGTGGTTGGACTCATATTCTGTTCAAAATTTTCACTATGGACTATCTTTGGAAGTTAATAACTCTCATCTGTAATAACAGCTGAAAAGATCAAACCAAATTTTTGACTAAATCTGTTGAAATTTGATGGAAAATCTCCTTCAATTCAAACCTAAAATGCTCTTCATCATATGAGCTTTCCACTGTCACAACACAGGTAGCGGTCAAACCTTTGGCCATTTATGGTACACAAAAATACATTTCAGTGTCGCATCTAGTTACAATAATGTCCTTTGTATTGTTCTTAGTCTTTTTGTTGTTTGTCTCGTTTGTACTTTTAATCTATTTAAAGCATGTATCAATCAGTTTTCTAGTTTTAACTGAAAGAAAATGAGTCCTTGAGGAAAAACGCAGATAGGAAATGATATTCATTTTCACTTGGAAGGTCACGCTGTTGTTCAAACTGAGGTTTTAAATCTCACATTGTAGGTGTTCAAAACAATTTTAATGGCTGATAGGTCATTAAAGCTACATTTTGAAATAGGTCACCACATGTTAATACAAATTTAAGGGCATTTGTTCCTAGTGGCCCTTTGAAAGATTCTTAAAAGGCTTGGACTTATCAGTTTTTGCCTGAATTATTAATTAGGGGTAAAGGGAAATGTGTCCTTGTATGTAAAATATGGTAGCCTGCGTTTGTTTTCTGTATGAGCCATTTCTTACCAAAGTATGTAGACATTAAAGCCTGTGTGGGCTTATGCACATTTGTACCCGTTTTGTTTTTAAGGTGGGACTAGTTTATATTGTCCTACCTGACTCGCAACGTTTATGACTCCAGATTTAACCAAAGATAATGTATTGTCAGACTTTTTAAAGGTTTTGAAAGGGATGATTTGTGTCTGTTATTCAAGGTTTCTTTTTTCTCCTTTTTTTGTATTAAAATGCATTTTATTTTTTATATTACATGATATTGTAATAAACAACATTTACAAAACTTTTCAGTGTATGTCATAATTCACATCTCTTGACAAGCATCTCATCATCATCTCTGAACTGTATGAATCACTGGCACTAAAACTATTTGACGGAGGATTTTGTTTCTAATTTGGCAAGAAAATTTTATTCAAATGCTTTTTTCTCAACTGTGCTGCCAAACCATCATGCTCTCTGTCTGGCTGAATGCCAACACGACATCAAAGGTCTATGTTGTGTGTGTGAGGGTGTGTATGCATGTGTTTGTACAAGAGGAAGGATGTATGGTGTGTTGTTTTAACCCTGATGGTCTCAGGTTACCTGTGATTCGATTCTGTCAGGACATGATGAGTAATGACAAACAAACAAGCACGTTCACTTAGTTTTTGTTCATCCACAGACAAGCAAAGCTCCACAGAGCCTCCAGTTCTCCCCTACTGAAGAGAAGCTGTCAAAGGATATTTTCACACAGCCTGTAGTTCAACTTACATTTCAGGACTTTTGGGACTACCTTTTCCACAGCCATGATCTTCACACCCGAGCAGGTGGCTTGTGTGTGCGAGGTCCTCCTGCAGAGCGGTTGCATGGATCGCCTTGCTGGCTTCCTCCGGACTCTTCCTCCTCCTTCCCTCACCGCTTCCTCCTCCTGCCCTGGGGACCTGGAGAGTGTGCTGAAGGCTAAAGCCGCAGTGGCTTTTCACCAGGGGTGCTTCACTGACCTCTACACCCTGCTGGAAGGCTTCCCCTTCTCGTCTCGCAGCCACCCACTCCTGCAGCAGCTTTGGCTCCGAGCCCACTACATGGAGGCCGAGAAGCAGAGGGGCCGACCTCTGGGTGCTGTGGGGAAGTATCGAGTCAGGCGAAAGTTCCCTCTACCACACACCATCTGGGATGGAGAGGAGACCAGCTACTGTTTCAAGGTAGGAAAAAAATGTTATTTAACTTTCTGGCACACAATAGAAAGTGACTTTATGTTGTGTCTATAGGGTTTAATTGAGTCCCAAATTTATGTTTATAAGGAAAATGCTAGTGGTGTAAAGCAACTGATTACATTTACTTTACTATTGTACCTGTAAGTACAGTTTTAAGATACTTGCATTTTGTGTACAAGTATCTTAACACTGATACACAGATACTTGAAGTTTGTTATATTATCCATTGTGTTAAATCTTCATCTGAAAGGTAATTAAGGAGTAGGAAATAGGCTTACAGTATTTCCTTGTGAGATGTAGTGGAGTGGAAGTATAAAGTAGCATCAAAATAGAATACTCAAATACAGAAGAAGTACCTCCTCTACTAATGATATCTAATCGTATCTAATTTTTTTACCTGAGGGTCTTGAGAGCTGTGCTGTATCTGCATATTAATAACATAAAGACTTGGCTTAAATTATTGAATTAATAAACAGGAAAAATCGCGGAGTATACTTCGGGAGTGGTACCGCCATAAACCTTATCCCTCCAACCGGGAGAGGAGGGAGCTGGCAGCGGCCACCGACCTGACAACCACCCAGGTCAGCAACTGGTTCAAAAACCGCAGGCAGAGGGACCGAAACACGGACTATAGCAGGTCAGTGTCGGGGGGGAGGGGCATCATGCAACCCTCTGAGGCATTGTGTCTTTCTAAAGGCGCATGGGAGGATTTAGTGACATCTAGTGGTGAAGTTTCAGATTGCAAACCTAAATAAGAATAATAAAGGCCCCATCTACTCAATGCTCGAGGAAGGTTTTAGACATATAAAAGCTCCATAGGTCAAAAATGTATAATAGAAAGAGTCATAATTGAGTTTGTGTGCAGTTCAAGGTGTCCTGTCAACAGTTTTACGTCTATGGGGAAAATGTTTTTTGGGCTGCAGGGGAATTCTTTGCTGCTTTTATAACAATGACAATACTGTTTTCATTATTTTTTTATTTTAAGCAAAGACCTTAGTGGTCAATTGAGCATTTCTTCCCAATAGTTCTCTTGCTCTTTAGTCTGAGAGTAGGTTTCATTGAAGCAGATTTTTCTCGCCATAATCATTCCTCCTATTCATATAAGAACATCCCTTCATGAAGCAAGGTGATTGGGGGCCAAAATCCACAGTCCTTCTTCTGTGCAAATATGTATTTAAAAGTTTATGTGAAGCTAATATGAAGCTCACATCCAAATTAGTCATATCAAATAGATATCTTTCAATGTTTTTTTAGTGTCAAAGTCCTTCTTTTTGTTATTTCCATCGCAGCTCAACAGGGAAACACAAAGAGGAAAATTGATGCTAAAAAGACTAAATCCAGTTGATATGACTAACTCAGACTGCTGAATGCTCATATAAGTGTCAGATATACTTTTGGATATATTTTTACATAAATGACTGTGTGGACACACTGTGGATTTTGTCCTCCATCACTTACATTGAAAGCACATTTAGCCAGTATGAATAAGTGTTTATACAGACACCTGACTGCTGGTTTAAGAAAGACGTGGACAAATTTTGGTTTGTCTCTCCTTTAATGCCACATTACCATCTACAAAGCACATACAAGAGAACTAACTAAACCTCTAGTATAACATACTCCAGTAATACTCTGAAGGTATATATCCTTGTGTTCAAACATACAGCTTTCTTTGTCTACCTTTATTGCCTTCATATAGGATAACAGCACCATCTTGTGATCAAATAAGGACACAATGAGATTTAGAGGATATGTTCACAATGTTCCAAGTCTGTCTCAACCTACAGTCTATGGTGTTTGTTAAAACAACAGTCAGGTTCTCATATGAGCACTGAAATACATTTTCTTCAAGGTAATCATTCCTCCTGTTCATACTGACTGTTAGAAGATCCCCTTCAAATGTGCTTTCAATGTAACTGAAGTTTTAAGTTATAATCTACTTTTTAGTTGTGTTTTCTTGTATAGTAACAATAAGAGGTACATTGGCACTGAAATTACTAACTTAAACATATTGACTTTACTAGACCCCTTTGGGCAGCTGAAGCTTCATGTTAGCTTCAAATAAACTTTTAACTACCTTTTTGCCTCTATCACTTCCATTACAAGGCATGAATGATTACAACAAGAAAAAACATGTCAATGTTTGTTTGGGCACCTAACTGTAATTTTAGGACAGACTTGAAAAATTGTGAACATCCTATGGTGTAACAAATCATCAGTACTAGGCATTTTTCTGATGCTCTTCATCTCTTTATTCAGTTTTCAAAGTACTGGCTCTAGAGGAACTTCAGGGGACATCTACGCTTCCTCTAACAATGACCTTTCACCTGCAGGCAGCCCAAATCTCCAACACCACTGCCCTCCACCTCTCTGTCACCCACCACCTCCTCTATGACATACTGTGTGTGGAGGCCTCATCTAAGTTAACACTTCTAGTACTTGATTGTTTCTTTTTTTATTGTATTTGTGATTCTGTATTTATCTTTCCTGAATGTAAAATCAATTGTCTGATGTCAATAAAAGAAAAACATACTTTTCAAGTAAAGTTTATTATCAAAACATGACTTAGCAGACATTGCACCATGACTTAAACGTGTACAGATACAAGACAGACAGTAAAAGTAAGAATGATAAGACTGGATTCAACTCAACATAGCGGCTCACTGATGTGCTGTGAAGCTCTGGGTGTGATGTCCACGCTTCGAAAAAAAGACTCTCACTCATCTGGAAACACAAGATTTCCACAAGGCATCAAAACATTTATACAGATTAGATTTCTAAAGGGTGGGAAAGATAAAACGAGACCACTAGCAATTGTCAGTGTTTTTGACCTCCCATAATGTCTTCAAAGTCTGACAGAAACTGAATAAAACCATTCTAACTTTATTGCAGATTGTTCATTACACCTTTTATATGGTGTAAAAGACCACTCGATGTATTTTTACTCTAATTATCATTCCACTGAAACAAAGTGTGCAGTGTAGCCTCACACTACAGATAGCAATGAGTGACAGCAGGTTGTAAGGCCAGAGGATCTTCACTTAAAGTGAAGGTAAAATCAAGACTTATTCACAAATATAAACTAGCTGTCCTTCACCATTATCACTGCATAAACAGTGTTCACACTAGCTCAGAGAACAAAAACTGATTTTATAGTCTGTCTTTAATAAGACATAAGTGCATCTCAATTGATTCATGGGCTAAAGAAAGTATAAGGATATGGTATTTTTTTCACAGGAATAAAGCAAAAATATTCATTAGAGTGCTTTTGAATTCACAGACTCATACAGTTCCTCAGGTACCATTATCATCATTATTATTTTAATTCAGACTCTTTGTACCCACATCACATGCCCAGACCTTTGGACAGCAGTCTCTAGCTTAGTGGTCTCCAACCCTGCTCCTGGAGAGCTACTGCCCTGCATGTTTTAGGTATCTCCTCACTCTAACAAACCTGATTCTAATCATTAACTCGTTATCAAGCCCTTTGACGAGCCTCAGCTGCTTGATAACGAGTTAATTATTAGAATCAGGTGTGTTAGAGTGAGGAGATACCTAAAACATGCAGGGCAGTAGCTCTCCAGGAGCAGGGTTGGAGACCACTGCTCTAGCTCATCTATTGGATGAAACCACAGGGACTGGTCAGTCCAGCAGGGCCATGTCTTTGGTAAAGTTCAGCTGGTGTCCTGGTGTATAGACAGGTTGATTATTTAGTTCATTTCACCAGGTTATTCTCACATGTTTGGGTTCATGCTGGTAATTTATCAATCACCAGTGTGACGAACCACATTGGTATTCAGTACAGGATAAAGTGTGCAGGGCTCCTCAGCTACGTGGACCTTCACCAACAGTACTCGTTAATGCTTCAGTGTTGCATTCAGAAGCCCAGGTACTCTGCCAGAAACACAGCCATGATCTTGGTCAGGTTCTCCACAGTTGGGCGGTGCATGTTCTCCTCTGTATCGTCCAGTGTGTGCCAGAACTGTGGGAAGGGTGTGGCGATGACATGGAGCACAGGAACACCTGTAAATGAAAGTGGTGATGATGATACTTCTGACACACTTATGCAAACATAAACTCTTTACAGTTTCAGAGCACATTTACAGTAAAAAAAAAAAACATTTTTATGATAATAGAAAAATGAGGTCAGCCGAGAGAATTTAAAACGCATTATTGAAATTGGAAGAGGGTGCCTGAAACAGAAGGAACAAACAGAAAGGGAAGAAAACACAAACATGTATAAACATTACATTCATTTGGAGGATGCTTTTGTCCAAAACTAACAATAATAACATTCAGTCTACAAAGATTTAAAAGGTTAAAAACACTTCTCTTCTCCTGTGCTTATGATTGAGCTCTTTCAAAGCACTTTAAATTTTAATCTTTCATTTGCACTCTATGTCCTTTTAATGATTTTAAAGCAAATCATTATTTTATGCTGCAATCTTATTTTTAATGCTCTATTATAGTATTTTATTTCTCTCTCTTTCTATGTTTCTGTACTTTGTTTTTATTATTAGTGTGTGTGGGGTGGGGGGGGGGGGTATGTATGTGTTTACTATGATTGGGTTTTATTTTTATTTCTCAAATTCCATGTTTTTTTCAATTTTTTCTGTTAAATGTTTGTTTTATGTAAAGCACATTGAGTTGCCACTGTGTATGAAATGCGCTATATAAATAAAACTGCCTTGCCTTGCCAAAGAAAAGTATGTCCTCAAAAGAAGTGCCAGGGGCAAAACTTAAAAATGGGGAAGAAGTATGTGAAGCGTAAAATAAATGAATTTAACTTGTTTCTGATAAATCAACAGAAAATGTATCTGCAACTATGATAATAATAATCGATTCATTGTTTATGTCGGTTTCAAGTGAAAATGCCAAACATTCAGCTTCTTAAATTTGAGAATTGGCTGCTTTTTCTTGTCTTACCAGTATGGTAAACTGAATATATCTTTGGGTTTAGACTGTTGATTGGGCAAAACAAGACATCTGATCAAATCACCTTGGGTTGTGAGAAATTTTAATGTGCATTTTTTAACAGTTTTCTGATGTTTTATTGATGCAGTGATAAATCAAGAGTATAATTGGCAGATCAGTTGATAGTGAAAGTACTTTTAAGTTGTAGCCCAAGTTCAGTGATTAAGTACAACTACTTTTTAGGGGGAGGTGGGATCCACCACTGTGGTAACAGAATAGAGAAAAGCCAAGATCCAAATGAGCCACTCATGGGTGGGTTCATGAGGGAGGAGCAGCACTTCCTTCCTCTGCCCTGTACACATCTGAGCTGCAGGTTGCAAGTGTGAAGCAGTGCAGTGACCAAAGAGTGGTAAGAGCAATCTTGACTGGCTGCAGAATGCCGCTTTATATGGATTACAGTTTTTATTTATGAAGTTGATTAGATGTATAATGTTTAACATAGATGTACTGTATGCATAAATGTAGTTTTCGTTTTGTCTGCATTATGTTGTGTATTATGTTTGGGCTTGCTGGTGCAGAAGGAGCGAATTCTCCAGATGTCGTGCAGCCAGTTACTGAACTGATCATGTGTAATGTGTCCGTCTATTGTATGTGTGTCATTATCACTCACCTTTATGAAGGAAGGGGATGTGGTCGTCCTGCACAGGACCAAGGTACACGTCCTTCCTGAAGTAGGTCTGCTCTGAGGGGTGAGATGTCAGCAGACCCTGTCGATGGAGTCTCTTCTCTGAGGATCAGGGTTGAAGGCAGAGTTAGGGCACGTAACAGAAAGAGATTTAAATATTTATGCAAAAGCTTGTCTGCAACTCGCAGTTTTTACCTGCAGCAATGAGACGGTCAAACCAGCGTGCCGTGTTGTCGAAGTGATTTGCTATCAGTGGATCAGGACCACCGAGAAGATCCAGCAGCACAAACAGGTCCTAGAGAGAGAGTTTAAAGTAGACACAGAGAAATCAGTAGCTGGAAGTTGATATTATAGTAGAGTTTTCCTACAATTATGGCACAAATTATTATTGCACAAATGTAAAAAAAAACAAAACATGGAGAAACAGTGGAGAAGCAGTATTGAGTAATAATTAGCGGGTAAAGTATTGAACACGTCACCATTTTTCTCAGTAAATACATTTATAAAAGGTGCTATTGACATGAAATTTTCACCAGATGTCAGTAACAACCCAAGTAATCCATACATACAAAGCAACCAAAATAAATAAATTCAGAAAATTAAGTTATGTGTAATAAAATGGAATGACACAAGGAAAAAGTATTTCACCAGATGGTCGGTAACAACCTATGCAATCCACACATGCAAAGAAATCAAACCATAGATGTCCATAAATTAAGTTATGTGTAATAATTTGAAATGACACAGGGAAAAAGTATTGAACACATGAAGAAAGGGAGATGCAAAAAGGCATGGAAAGCCAAGACACCATCTGAAATCTATCACTAATTAGAAAGCAATCCTGCCACTTGTTAGTGCAAATTAATATCAGTTGGTTCAGTCCCAACTGATGGCCTATAAAATGGTGTCTCATAAGAAACATCTGATGATGGGTAAAAGCAAAGAGCTCTGTCAAGACCTTTGAAACCTTGTTGTTGCAAAACATACTGATGGCATTGGTTACAGAAGGATTTCTAAACTTCTGAGTGTTCTAGTGAGCACTGTTGGGGCCATAATCCGGAAGTGGAAAGAACATCATTTCACCATAAACCGGCCACGACCAGGTGCTCCTCGCAAGATTTCTGACACAGGCGTTGTCCAAGAGCCAAGGACCACTTGTGGAGACCTTCAGAAAGACCTGGAATTAGCAGGTACAATTGTTTCAAAGAAAATAATAAGTAATGCACTCAACCGCCATGGCCTGTATGCACGCTCACCACGCAAGACACCATTGCTGAAGAAAAAACATGTTGAAGTGCTTTTAAAGTTTGCTGCACAACATTTACACAAGCCTGTGAAATACTGGGAGAATATAGCCTGGTCAGATGATACCAACATTGAACTCTTTGGATGCCATTATACACACCATGTTTGGAGGTAAAATGCCACTGCACATCACACCAAAAACACCATACCAACAGTGTTTGGAGGTGGGAACATCATGGTGTGGGGCTGTTTTTCAGCATAGGGCACTGGCAAACTTGGCAAATTGAAGGAAGGATGAATGGAAAAATGTACCAAGACATTATTGATAAAAATCTGCTGCCATCTACCAGGATGATGAAGATGAAACGAGGGTGGACATTTCAGCAAGACAATGATCCCAAACACACAGGCAAGGAAACTCAATTGGTTTCAGAGAAAGAAAATAAAGCTGCTAGAATGACCCAGCCAATCACCTGACTTGAATCCAATAGAAAATCTATGTAAAGAACTAAAGATCAGAGTTCATAGAAGAGGCCCACAGAACCTTCAAGATTTCAAGACTGTTTGTGTGGAAAAATGGGCCAGAATCACACCTGAGCAATGCATGCGACTAGTTTCTCCATAGAGGACATGTCTTGAAGCTGTCATTACCAACAAAGGCTTTTGTACGAAGTATTAGATAAATTTCAGTAAGCGTGTTCAATACTTTTTTCCTGTGTCATTCCATTTGATTACACATAACTTAATTTCTAAACTTATTTATTTTGGTTTCTTTGTATGTATGGATTACTTGGGTTGTTAGAAAAATGGTGACGTGTTCAATACTTATTTTACCCGCTGTACATAACTACTCTAAAGTTTAAAAAGGGGCTGTGTTTACACAGGATGCTAAATTCAGCCTGTTCATACATAATTCAGAGCGCGCCCGATTCGGGATGTGAGGATGACCATGAAGGAAGTGTATTTCTGCAAAACAAACACACGGTTTCCTCACCACAGCCTGCAGCATGGTGGTGTGTGTGGAGCCTGCAGGGTGAGGTGAGTTGGCCATGCGCTCAGCCAGGTGACGGGAGCCATACAGCGAGTCCGTAGCGGTCCATTCTTCAAATGACTCCTCTCCATCAAAAAATACAAGCTGCAGAGTCACTGGAAGTTTCTAGGAGGCAAAAAAGAAGATGAAGAGTCAAATTAAAATGCATTTTTCAACTAGCGGCAACTGAGGCCGGCTTCTCTCCCTGCAGTGTCATCGCAGTGTGTATAATACTAACTGCATATATCACGGCCTCCGGAGAGATACTGCTATATACAGATGACTGCTGCACACAAAACAAGGAGCTGGAGTCAGCAGTTTCTACCCTGTGCTGCAGCTACAGAGGCAGGGGGATGAAATGAGAGTGTAAGAAGGAAAAAAGAGAAGCTCCTCTCTCTTGGCAGCATGTCAGGCTTTGTCTTTGTCACTTCTAGAAAGAGAAGAAGGGAAGCTTATGAAGGGAACAGAAATGCATCAAACAAATTAATCTGTCAACATCTGCTCCAGTTAATGTCTTTTTTTTTATATACACCTGTACCATCACACATACCTGCTGTTTGAAGGATCTAAGCTGAGCATCCAGAGAAGTGGCGAGCTCCAGGATCATAGCGCAGGGCACAGCTGAGTCACTGGCCCCCAGGAACACCTTCTCTGGGGCTCGGGGGTCTGGAGGCAAGGCCTTGGAGTCATAGTGACAGGTCAGTAGAAGCCTGCGTGGGGCCGAAGGGTCCAGGGTGGCGACAATGTTGGTGAACGACACCTTCCCACGAGGGGTTGGAGAGTGGAAGGCGTCCAAGTCGACGACCCACCCAGCAGACAGCGAGGACAAGGTGGAGGTGATGTGCTGATGTAGAACAGAGAGAGTGGATTAAAGATGAGTGATGAAAGACAAACGGAGAACATGTGAAGAGAGGTTATCTACACACACCTGCTGTACAGCCAGGCTGCCTTGTGTCCCTGGCAGCCTCTCTATTAGGATGGGCTTCAGGTGAGTTTCCCACAGGCGCGTCCCGTCCACCTGAGAGGCCAGACGATGGATTTGAGCTGGAGAGCATTTACTGGGTTTGTGGGACAACTGGAGGAGAAAGGAAAAGAAACAGTAATGAAAAAGAGGGACAACGAGAAAAACAATGTGTTCAATAACATTATCAAAAATGAAAAACAACAATATGTCCTGTTTCAGGTGTTCAACATCTCTGATCTATATTGGTCTGTTTTTGTGTAATACTGTTATTATATTGATTACCTTTTTTTCCTCTTGAAGGTTTAATTTTGTGGAGTTTTCCTTCATCTAAATTAAAGATCTAATCCTACAGGCTAAAACAATTAGCCAATGAATTGATTATTCAGATGACAAATAAAAAATCTGCAGTTATTTTTATACTTAATTTATTGTTTCAGTGATTAGTCAAGCCGAAATGCCAAATTATTCAGAGTCCAGCTTGTCAAATATGGACATTTGGTGCTACACTTTATCTTATATGACAGTAATTTGAATATATTTGGGTTGTGGACTATTTGACATTTAAAACAACATTAATATGGCGCTCTGGGGAACTGTGATGAGCTTTTTTCACAATTTTTTGACATTCTAAAGAGAAGAAGATAATCGATAGATTAACTGATAGTGAAAATAATAATGACTTGAAGCCCTAACTTATACTGTCCTGTTTTATGTATTCGTCTATTATAGCTCTTTTACTTCAAATGCAACACTTTTTAAATTGTATTTGTATTGAACATTTGTATTTAAATTGTATTTATTGACTTGTGTTTCTTTTACATTTTGAAAGCACTTTGACTTGCCTTTTTGAAATGTATTATACTAAAAAAACATGCATTACCCTAGTCCTACAGTATGTTGCACGGACTGTAACGCCCTTTAAAGCACATTTTTGATTTTTTTTTTAGCATATAGCCTGTATTACATGAATGAACTCTGATTGGAGGCACTGACTGTAAATTGCTGAATAAATATTGTTACTGATGTATTCTGGCTCTTTAATGGATGCAACACATACACACAAAACAAAACAACACAAAAAGTATTGTGGAGGAAGAAATGTGGAAGTTACATTTTTGCATTATATTTGGATCTCTACTGTATAAAAAGGACAGGAATCAAGTCCAGTCTCATGGCCGAGCTGCAGACACATATGCTGCTGATAACTCTTACCCTGTCTTTAGCCAGATCTGCAAATGGCATGCGGTTCACATGTCCGCTGCTGGTGTCGTTGGATAGGTAGACTCCCAGCACCACCGCCAGCACCAGGACCCCGAGGAGACACAGCAGCAGTACCCGGGCCCGGGGCATCCGCACCCGGTCACAGCCGGGGAAAAAGCCGCTCCCGTTGCTCTGCTGCAGAGGCTTGTACCGCCGGCTGGACCTGGACATGACTGCAGGTGCAGGTCTCTCCGATGTTCAACAACAGCTACGTGTCCAAACTGATGTGTGTGGTGAACAGGAGAGAAACACACACAGGAAGGAAGTGGAGGAAGCAGACTGGAAGAGACCAGCAGAGTTTCGGCTCGGCTGTAACATTTAATCCTGTGTGCAGTCCTGTTTCAACATCACAGCCCATCGTCTGTAGTGGTCCAGATGTTCAGTGTGAGTCGTGCAGCATAGTTTTCTAAATGCATGTTTTTAGGATTCATTCACACAGAAACAACAAATGTGTCTATCTATCTTCAACTTCTGAGTCTTTCCTGCAGGGTTATTTTAATGTAGATCCGATTAAAGCTCCAAAACATTAAAACTACAATAAAACTTATCCGAACTCTTCTGATGCAGCAGTCCAATAAAAAATGTACAAATTTCAGTCCACGGTGTCACTTCTTCTGTAGTTTTAATTATGGTTGATAAATGTGCAGCTGCGCCGCCTGCTGGTCTGAAGTGTCAGAGACCACAGAAACAGTATGAATACAGATCAATACAGTATCAATGAAGGTAAATAAGATATTCCTTTATTCGTCCCACGATGGGGAAATTTACATTATTGCACTAGCTCTTTCAAACCATCAGCCATCAGACAACACCACAGCTCCCAGTACCTCCCACTCCCACTAAAAAAGACTGATGCTGTCCATACTTAGTAAATCCCAGGAAGATTGCACACATGTATATAATCTCAGGGACTTCTGCATATTGCACATTTATATACTGCAGATTTATTTACACAGAGATTGTTTACCGTATATAGTATTTAATTTTATTTATCACTTTCACCCTTATGCTGTTACTTTTTTTCCACTGTATTGCTGTGTCAATTTGAATTTCTCCCAAGGTGGATCAATAAAGATACATCTTATCTTATGTTATCTTATTTTACAATACCTCCCTGATTCTTCACATGCACTTATTTATTTGGGAAATTAATGTTGGCTAAGAATTTTGATTAAGATGTCTCCTGCTGATTTGATTCAGTCTACAAAATGAGTAGAATTTTTCTCTCCTTCTTCAGTCCACTTAGTTCTTGATCTGATAAATGCCCCTTGAGCTTTTCATTCATAAAATCTAACTAATTTTCTCACTCTATGTAACATTTTCCTCAAGCCGTTCATATTGTTAACATATTTGCTGAAGGAGGTTGAATATTGGTAGATTTTGTAGTCTAAAAATAATATGGAAGTCATCATGACAAGGCTTATTATATGACCTACTTTTTCTGTTTTCATACATTTCCCGCCATATTTAGTCCGGGAAAATAAACGGAACGGGAAGCTGATATTCTGAACAGTTCTGATTGGTCTGCTGTTGCTAAGGCCCGCGTTCTCTCGCTGCTGATTGGTTGACGCGTCTGTATGTCCTGCTTCAGCGATGACGCCTTCCGTACAAATACAGGGTTAGCGGGATTTTTGGTAGTCATTCGCGCGTTTCTCCTCTGATGCAAGGACCGGGTTCGTGTTCAGCCGCACATATTGAGACCGAGGAGAAGTTAAACTTGTAGCTGGAGACTCAGGAGTCACATTCAACCCTGCCAGCATGCATGTGATCAAGAGAGGTGAGCGGATTTTCATTGCTATGGAGCGGCCTAACTAAGGCCCGAGTTAGCCTGAATGCTACTGTCAGAGATGTGGATTTACCAGTTTTTAGGACTGCTCAGGTTAAAGCAGGAAACCCTAACCCTTGTATCTAACACTGTTGTATAAAGTTTACTAGAAGCTGCCAGTTAGTTTTATTAAGTGACATAGTAAGTTGTAGTTAAGTTAGTTTGATGAGGGTTGAAGTTAAACAGCATGTGGTGTTTGAAACATGTAAAAAAACAAAAACAAAAAAAAAACTCAATGTTCAGGTGGATCTGTCTATACTAATTAAAGTGTCATTTCTGAATCAGTCTGTACAGTTTTGCATTTGAAGTCTGTTTATAGCCGTAGGTCTTTTGTTATGTTGGCGCGAAAAGTAAAAGTTATAAAAGGCCTTCGACTCACAATAAGAACCTCTGAGGTTATGAGAGGAAGAAATGCTCAAGAGCTCAAATAAAATCTATTCAAGCATTGATGAAGGCTGCTTTAAACATCAAACTACTCATTTTATCTGTTCGAGTCAAACCTGATCCGATTTAATATTTGAAAGCTATAAAACACCTTAAATTAACCTCTGTAAGCCTGAAAAAGTTTTAATGGTTATAATAAAATCTACCATTCAAATGTTGTTGCATCCTTCACTTTTAATAAGTCAATAGAAATAATTGATGTTCTTTTCTTTTAGATAACATGAAATCATAATATAATGTGATTTGTGAAACACTCTGCTCTCTGAAACATTAATGAAGGATCTATCATCCATTAATTATTTTGTTTGTTTGAGTTTGGTAATATAAAGACTTTATGATTCACTTGTAGTTTCTATTCTTTCATGTTGTACCTGTACAGACTTCAGACAAAAGTTTCTTACTGTAGCATCTGTACTTACTGTACTTCCTCCTGTTCATAGTCTATTAGAAGATCCCTTCATGCTGCACTTATAATATAAGTGGCAAAAATACAGTCCTCTCTCTGTGTAAAAATGTATTTAGAAATGTATATGAAGCTAATAGTCTATAGTCTCTAAGTCCTTCAAAACAATGGTTGTGGATTCACTTACATTGTAAACACATTATGAAAGGATCTTCGAACAGGAGGAATGATTACAATAAAAAACACGTTTGACTGTTATTTGGGCACATCCTTTAAGACTCTGGATTAAATATTATCGAGTCTGCAACTACTAATACATCCATTAGTTTAATAGAAGCATTTGTCGTAATCATGTGTGGTTGGACAGACTCTCATGACTCTAACATAATAATAATAATAATAATAAAAAAACAACACCGTGACAAAAGGTGCAAACAAATAAGAACATACGTTTACTGAGATTTATAAGAAAAAATGTGTCTAACTTAAAAACTGATCATGGATATGATTTTAACTTATAAAGTATAATTAATAGTTTAATCTTTAGTGTTTTTGATTAATTTTGTTCGGGTTTAACTGAGAAGTGTGTGTTTGTTTTTCAGATGGACGCCAGGAGCGCGTCATGTTCGATAAAATCACCTCTCGCATCCAGAAGCTCTGCTACGGGCTGAACTCTGACTTTGTGGATCCGGCCCAGATTACCATGAAGGTGATCCAGGGTTTGTACAGCGGCGTCACCACCGTCGAGCTCGACACGCTGGCAGCGGAGATTGCAGCCACGCTCACAACTAAACACCCCGACTACGCCATCCTCGCTGCGCGGATCGCCGTCTCAAACCTCCACAAGGAGACGAAGAAGGTGTTCAGTGACGTGATGGAGGATCTGTACAACTACGTCAACCCACTGAACAGACGCCACTCCCCCATGATCTCCAAGGAGACGCTCAACCTCGTTCTTGAGAACAAAGACCGCCTCAACTCGTCCATCATTTACGACAGAGATTTCTCCTACAACTTCTTCGGCTTCAAGACTCTGGAGCGGTCCTACCTGCTGAAAATCAACGGCAAGGTGGCCGAGCGCCCGCAGCACATGCTCATGAGGGTGGCGGTCGGAATCCACGAGAAAAATATTGACGAGGTCATCGAGACCTACAACCTGCTGTCAGAGAGGTGGTTCACCCACGCCTCCCCCACTCTCTTCAACGCAGGAACCAACAGGCCTCAACTGTCCAGCTGCTTCCTGCTCGCCATGAAGGACGACAGCATTGAGGGCATTTACGACACACTGAAGCAATGCGCCCTCATCTCCAAATCGGCGGGGGGAATCGGTGTGGCAGTCAGCTGCATCAGATCAACCGGGAGCTACATCGCTGGCACCAACGGCAACTCCAACGGGCTCGTCCCCATGCTGAGGGTTTACAACAACACGGCGCGCTACGTCGACCAGGGCGGCAACAAGAGACCCGGAGCCTTCGCCATGTACCTGGAGCCGTGGCACTTTGACATCTTCGAGTTCTTGGAGCTGAAGAAGAACACGGGGAAGGAGGAGCAGAGAGCCAGAGACCTTTTCTACGGCATGTGGATCCCAGACCTCTTCATGAAGAGAGTGGAGAGCAACCAGGACTGGTCTTTGATGTGTCCGAACGAGTGTCCCGGGCTGGACGAGTGCTGGGGGGAGGAGTTCGAGAAACTCTACACCAAATACGAGAAGGAGGGCAGGGTGAAGCGTGTGGTGAAGGCCCAGCAGGTGTGGTATGCCATTATTGAGTCCCAGACAGAAACCGGTACGCCGTACATGCTTTACAAAGACGCCTGCAACAGGAAGAGCAACCAGCAGAACCTCGGCACCATCAAATGCAGCAACCTCTGCACGGAGATTGTCGAGTACACGAGCGACGACGAGGTGGCTGTCTGTAATCTGGCCTCCATCGCTCTCAACATGTACGTCACCCCCGAGAGGACTTTTGACTTTAAAAAACTGGCATATGTGACCAAAGTTATCGTGAAAAACCTGAACAAGATCATCGAGATTAACTTCTACCCGGTGCCCGAAGCCGAGAACTCCAACAAGCGTCACAGGCCGATCGGGATCGGCGTCCAAGGATTGGCCGACGCCTTCATCCTGATGCGTTACCCCTTTGAAAGCCCTGAGGCTCAGCTGCTCAACATCCAGATCTTTGAGACCATTTACTACGCTTCCCTGGAGGCGAGCTGCGATCTGGCGGCCGAGCACGGCGCCTACGAGACATACCCAGGCTCTCCAGTCAGCAAGGGCATCCTCCAGTACGACATGTGGGAGAAGACGCCGACTGACCTGTGGGACTGGAAGCTGCTGAAGGAGAAGATCGCCAAACACGGTGTGAGGAACAGTCTGCTGCTGGCCCCGATGCCCACAGCCTCCACCGCACAGATCCTTGGCAACAACGAGTCGATCGAGGCGTACACCAGCAACATCTACACCCGCAGGGTCCTCTCCGGAGAGTTCCAGATCGTCAACCCTCACCTGCTCAAAGACCTGACAGAAAGAGGGCTGTGGAGCGAGGAGATGAAGAACCAGCTGATCGCTCACAACGGCTCCATTCAGGTAATCTTTCATGTCAAAAGTCACATCACCTGATATTTACTGTCAAGGTGATTTTATTAGTTGGTTTGGATAATACTCTGATTTAAAGGTACTGCCTGGAAAATGTTTTACTTGGGTTAAGTTAAGCAGCAAATCCTCACATTTTAATAGACCATTTTGCAATAATTTAAAAGTAGTTGCCGTTTAATGTTGTCGATTAGCAGTCTCAGCTCATCTATCATGGCTTTTCTTTAAACAGTAAGGGAACTTTTTTTTTTGTATGAGACTTTTCTAATCATGTTTTTTCTAATTAAACAGGAAATTGACGAGATTCCAGATGATCTGAAGCAGCTGTACAAAACCGTGTGGGAAATCTCTCAGAAGATGGTTCTCAAGATGGCGGCTGACCGTGGCGCCTTCATCGACCAGAGTCAGTCCCTGAACATCCACATCGCAGAGCCGAACTACGGCAAACTGACCAGCATGCACTTCTACGGCTGGAAACAGGTAAGTGAGACCCAGAGGATAATTTACTTGACTGTTATCATACCACTACTTGTGTTAACTGTGGCTCTCTCTCACTACAGGGTTTAAAGACAGGGATGTACTACCTGCGGACGAAGCCCGCCGCTAACCCCATCCAGTTCACCCTGAACAAGGAGAAGCTGAAGGAGGCGCCGACGGACACTAAATCCTCAGAGCATGACCTCAAAGAGCGCAACACGGCTGCCATGGTGTGCTCTCTAGAGAACAAAGACGACTGCCTCATGTGTGGGTCTTAAACGCCTCATCCTGCCCACTTAAGAATCCACGCAGGATGAAAGTCGTCTAACTACGACTTGACGGTGAAACTTTGGACAATGTGCTTGAGGGCATTCACAAGTGCTTCCATTACAAACATGAGCACTTTTAATTGACCTTGTGCAGTGTTTGGAGCTGAATGTATAGAAATAATTTTATAAACAAACGCGTGTTAACTCACTTGTTCGATAGATAAAAACGTACTTTAAAAGTGTTATGTTAACTAAAATGGCTTTGTAATAAAAAATGTTTTTTATATGCAAGTTGTTTGTTTGTTGGTCAGCTTCGCTTGAAACAGGCTGCAGGGCTGCACCTGATTCTAATTTAATTACCTAATCTATTAAGTTTTATAGAGCGCCAAATTGCAACAGGAGTGATCTCAGGACCCTTTTCACATAGAGTAGGTTTAGACTGGACTCCATTACAGAGAGCCAATATTCCCCTGTGAGCACTTATCAATCACTTGTTAATCTTGTCAAAGTGCATGTTTTTAGGGTTAGTCTACAGTGTCATTAATGCACTTTTTCCCCATTAGTGCTGAAACTAAATCAGGAACAAATTTGAGAATCATTTAAGAAAAAGAATATTTTTCTGTTTTCTTCTGTCTGACAGTAAATTGAGTTATTTATAGAACAAATTAGTTGATGAAATATTCGATAATGAAAATAATTGTTGGTTGCGCCTCTAGATGAGTTTGGTGCCTTTATATAATTTAGAAATATTTGGGGGAAATCTGTGGCCAGAAAAATGAAGACTTTGACATCATGATGGCTGTAATATTTTATAAACAAATTAATTTATTGATAAGCTGCAGCCATAGTTTACTGTCACTGGTGTTACTTCAGAGTAATGGGGTAAAAGGATGAAAAACAGCCACTGTTCTGATAGTTATTTTTAATACATTTTATATAAAATAACAAAAACATAATTTACACTTTTGAATGTACACTTATTATTACAACCCAAAAACAAAATGTTGAACCAAAAGTTTGTCTATGCGTGGTGCAAAGAGTGGGAAAAAAAAGATGAAAATAGAAAAACAATGAAAATCATATAAATCAGTTTTGTACACAGATTTGAAATAAAACAGCATAAACATAAAAACACAACAGTACCCTCTGATCTCCACTGCCGTCTGCAACAGTGGCCAAAGTGTTAAAAAATAAATTATCAAAATATTTAACATCTAAAAAAACAAAACAAACCTAGTTATACAATATTAACCATAATGCATTATTGATTTGTTCAACATGGATCATGATGTATGCTATAAATACCTTAAAATTATGCATGAAAACAAAATGTATATATATTTATATATATTTAATAAAATAAAATAAAAAGAAACCTTGCCCCTTTTACACAAGCAAAACTAAAGATTAAGACTAACGTCACAGCTACACCTGCGAAGCTGCATGAATGAAGGATTTCCTACAACAGGAGTGTCACATGGAGACTTTAAATATCCAAAAGCAGAATAAAGTTTGGAGCTTGTTGGTTTTTGGAGAGGCCTGAACCACATTGGGTCCAGTCAGGCTTCGGTAAAAACATGACTGGTATCAAGCCCAAACGTGAACCTTTATTGGCTGCAGAGGAATAAAGGAGGCACACCTCCAAGTCAGTGAAAGCAAAGTATGATGGTAGGAGTGGGCGATACGGGTCAAATCTTCTATCACAGCATATTTTATCTTCTGTCACAAACTGCCAGAAAATCAATTTTGAAAAAATAATGAGTCAGGAAAGTCTTTTTTTTTTGTATCTAATCCAGCAAATTAAATCCATATAAATCACAGTACTTTATCACATGGGTGCAAAAAATAATAAAAATCCAATTGCCTCGAACACACCCAGAAATATTAAAGGGATCGCAACAACGGTATAAAACTGTCCGAGGGTACAAACGCAGCATATCGCCAACCCCTAACCCACCGTTTAGTGCCATGAACAGCATCTCGAGGAACCTGAGCGAGTTGGAGAATTCAAGGAAACATTTCCAGTCAGATCAGGGAAGAAGAAGAAATAGCCTTCTGATGATGATGAAGAAGAAGCTGGTCCACGGAGCGGAGCGGAGCAGGAGATGATGATGATGATGATGATGATGATTCAGTACAATGTCATCATCAGCTAATATCGATACCGACACAGGAAGCTTTAAGATAAGAAACATCGTCACATAGCCTCTGCTGCTGGGACGTTATCGTCCGTTCAGTACCAGCATTCGAAAAACATCACAGACATTCAGATCTCTGTATGAAAAATAGATATCGTAGACAAGATCGGTAAGCAAGCTAACAGTATAAATAGTGTCTTTTGTGTTCATTTGGGTTATCACAGAACGTCGGGATCAATCCTCATACACACACACATACACACACACATACACACATACACAGAGTGGTTCTGACATGAAGGAGCTTCAGTGTTGTCGAGTGAGTTTCGTGTTACAGTAAAAGTTTTTCTACGAGCACAATTTACAGGAGACACAGCTTCATTTCGATTAGTATGCAAAGAAGACGCGATTATAAAAAGGAAAAATTTGACATTTGTGGAAATGTGCTTATTTGCTTAAAAATCCACCTCTAAAGCTGACTGGGTCACATATTATATCTGGTTTATTTTAATATGTGAATACTCTGAGGGCACCGTGTTTAATACAGTGACCCAAACCAAGTAGCTACCAGGTACCTAAATGAGCAGGTCACAGATTGTATGGGATTAAATATCCCATGAATCAAACTAGAAAAAAAAAAAAATTAAAACCCGAAACCTCAAAGGCAAATCTCATAAAAAAATACAATAAAACTATAAAAGGGTGAAACATTTGATTACAATGTTTTCTCTTCTCTTTCACTGATCAGGATTTCTCATTTTTGCTGTCACTTTTTTGTGATTCACTGTTGAATATTTCAGACCTGACACAAAGCTCTCATGTGGGCCGGTGTTACAGGGCTGTCTTACTTTTGGGGGATCAACGGTCTGAAGTGTGACAAATGGTAGGATTTATATTTTTTCCTCCCACTGACTAATTAAAACGAAACTAAAGCTAAAAAAAGAAGTGACCAGTGTATTAGAGCTTTGTTTTTTCTTCTTTCCTCTCCCATTAATCATCTCACAACCTCCATATATAATATATAATATCAGTCAGAGGGACTAAATGAGTACTTTAATAATTTAACTGCATTTTGCTGCCTATATTTTACGTACTTTTACTAGTAGGATTTTTCATGCAGGACTTGTAATGGTAAAACTGGTCCTTTTTACATTGCTGTATTGGTACTTTAACTTAAATAAAGGAAGAGTATCTCTTCCAGCATTGCACCAGAAAGTAAATAAGCTATTTCACAAAATGTCAAACTATTTCTTTCAATATTAGAATAATGATGATTTTTAAAGACGTACAGTGAAAATGAGTTACGGGATAAAACAATGATTCAGTAAGTTTAGATCTGAGATGATACAGCACTGCTGAAAACAGTGAAAATTAAAAACTACATTAAAGATATGATACTGTCATATAATCACTGAGTTTCTGACATTTACTCTCTCAACACGCTGATGGCTTGTTTCACATCTTTGGGCCAAACTTTGTCCATGTAAACAGAGGAAAGGAAAAATAATGTGGCCCACGAGTTTCACATTACAGTAAATTAGTTTGTTCATCTGTCAGTCGTCATTAAACAGACCATCACACACATACCAAAGGATAATAAAATGCATCTAGTTTTGAGCACAAACACGATTGTGCGATAACGCTTCTGAGTATTCGCTGTACCATCAGTTACACACACACACACACACACACACACACACACACACACACACACACACACACACACACACACACACACACACACACACACACACACACACACACACACACACACACACACACACACACCTCTTTAATACGACTGTTATACAATATTAGTACAATATAGATAATATTGATTCATGAGAATTGTACCACACAGGCATCTATCTACAGTACCATGTCTGTAGAGCTTCCATTACTTCTAGTGCATTCTGGGAGATGCAGTCTGTAATGAGTCTTTTTTTTTCTTTCTTTCTTTTTTTTGGCTGATTCGCTGCAGGAACAGTATTAGGCCTCTCCAGGTGATGTAAAACAGTCTCCACTCCTACTCGCTCCTCTAGCATAGTAGCATGTGTGTATTTATATTTATGACAAGTTTATGTATAAGACTTCAGTTTATAAAAATAAACGGGCTCAGAGAAAAGAGAGGGAGGGTCTCCGCTCCGAGTGAAGGAATGCCAGGCAAGACTTTCGAGGAGTGATTCAAAAACGTGTTTTTTTCTCTGACTCTCTCAAGTTTAAGGCGGTCCAGTGGAAGTGAGGTGACTTCACGGTGACCTCTGCTGCCTCTGTGTGTGCAAGGAATTATGGGTACTGAGCAGGCAGCGTTAAAAAGGATATTTCTCTCACTCGCCCCCTCTCTGGCCTGAATCACATACTCTTCTTCTTCTTTATGCAGGTGCTGATTAATCCCTCTTTGACTGAGTTTCGGGCGTTATGGAGTGCGCCTCGTGGTCACTTCCTGTCTTGTTGATATTGGTAAACAGCATACTGAACTTGCGCAGCTGCTCGCTGGCCGAGTGGCTCTCCTCCTGCAGCCGCTGGTTGTTCTCTCGCAGGTTGGCCATCTCGGCGAGCAGCGCCACCTTGTCGTGCTTCTCCTGGAGGTGCAAAAAAAAAACCAAGGAGAAAAAAAAGAAACGTTGACAGTTCAGTTCAGAGAGACTGGATCTGTTTTTAAAGGAATAGTTCAACATTTTAGGAAATACTTTTATTCACTTTATCGCTGAGAGTTATGATAAAAACTGATTGATACCAATGATGCTATTGATCACTTTGAAGCTACAGCTAACAACTGGTTAGCTTAGCATTAAAACTGGAAACAGACAGCCTGGCCAAGAAAGAGTCTGACACATAACAACAAACAAACCATTTTTTTAATTTTACAATTTGTTTTTTGTATCGATATAGATAGATATAATGTTTTATTTAGTTAACTTTAAAGGCTTTCGAGGGTGGGTTTTGTTAACTTTGAGCAGAGTTTGCTATTTTTGGCTGTGTTTGTTCTTTATGATAAGCTAAACATATCATGACAGAAGCTTTATATGTATCATACAGACATTGCAGTGGCATCATGCTTCTTATTCAACTCTTAATAATAAACTGAAGAAGTGTGTCAATTTCTTTAAATTATTGTACTTTTATTACAACATTTTATGACAGTAAAAATGTAAAAAGTAAAAAGGTAGCTCACTAGTTGATGCTTGTAATATTATTTTCTACTTTAAACTGTTTAATACAAGCCAAAAAAGTGAAGAACAAAAGATTCTCACCCTCTCCAGATCAGTGTTCAGTTGTTTCAACATCACCTCCAGGTGGTAGAGACGTCCTGACAAATCGTTGGGCACCTCGTCACTGGAAATACAAACAGCACATGGTACTTTGCATAAGACACACACAGTTAAAAGGACTGGCTTTACTGGTTTGTGCTCATGTTTATTAATCAGCAGAGCTTCAGTTAACTGCACTGGCAGGAAAGAATAAACATTGCTTATGGCAACACAGAAACTGGTGCAACAATTCAAACAACCAACAGTTTACTGAATAGGGAACACACAGAGGAATAAACAACCTGGAGACTCAGCTCCCTGTCAGTTCAGTGAGTTACCACCAGGTGGCAGGAGTGACAAAGTTTACAACAGGAAACTAACAAACACTCACAGGGGTTTTAATCCTCATCTTCACCACAAATTAAGTTAATGAACAAATTTCCTTTTGTACTTCATGGTGAAGTCGACCTACCCGCTGAAGGTGGGTGTGGTTCTTGGCGTCTGTGGAGTGGGAAACTGGACAGGACTGACGACTGGTCTCATGTCTGGACCTCCAACGTGCACCTCATTCAGAGAGAAGAGGGAAACTGCTCTTTGTGCTGTAACAGAGACACATGATCTTACTTTCAAAATGTCCCGAGAGACACACGACACAATCACACCTCAGCACAGGTGGATCTGGCAGCAGATGAGGTCAGGGATCAAGTGTTGGCCTGAGTCTTGAGTGTTTGTCTGAGCTCTGATGGGAAACAGAGGACACGAGGGACCGCGGAGAGACCCAGAAAAGAAGCTGAGGCTGGGAAGCAGAGCAGGTGATCCAGTACGAGGTGTAGATGAACACACACACACACACACACACACACACACACACACACACACACACACACACACACACACACACACACACACACACACACACACACACACACACACACACACACACACACACACACACACACACACACACACCTGTCTTTCTCAGGAGTGTTGTGTAACAGAGAGCCACAACAACGATCCCCAACATTCAGACGAGACATCACACTCACCAGCTATTTGGGAATTTTAAACTGGGCAATTGAATTCAACAACTACTTTCTTTTAAGTTTCCAAATTCATTGCAGTGTACATGTAAATAGTCTTACATGAGCTGCTAATTAAATAATTTTCAGTACAAACTGTGACAGAAAAACACACAACTCCCCCGCAGACTGGTACACAAAGATACAGTACTACATTTAGAGTCCATTACTGAGAATAGTGTTTTCAATCCTGCTTATTTAGTCTGGTTGAACTGGACTGTGGTTTGTTTTACCCCCCGGTACGATTTGTTTGGCCAGATGTGAACACAGCTATTGTCCTCCGTTGCAGACCAAAACAAAACTTTTAGAGGATGTGGTCTCGATCTCATCACAAAAAAAATTCTGGAGCGGTTTGTTTGTGGTGGGAAAGTGATCCAACGTTGATCTGGGCTGATTACAAAGTGTACTCTGCCAATTTGAGTAGAACAGCTCCTATAACGATGCATGCTTTGCATACTGAACAAAATCAACGGTTCCTAGCAGCCAGCTGAAGATTGGAATCGAGATCCAACCTGGACTAGCATCAAAGAACGTTGTCTTCTTGACATTTGAACAGTTAGGACCTTCTTCCTGTTTATGTTTTTGCCCCCACCCCAGAAACATCTGACCAATGAACCAAGTGAACGTTCTCATGCGGCTTTTCGTGATCATTTTGGTTCACTTTAATTTATTTTGCATGAAAATAAACCAAACTAAGGGGAAAACTCACAAAATGTACCAACTTATTCACTGATTCAGACCAGAGTAAAACATCTACAGGTTTGAAAAGTTAAACACACTGAGCCTCCTCCTGCAATATCTCCACTCTCACCTTCATAGACTTTAGCGGCGTTGACCAGGCTGGACCACTCCAGTCCACAGGCTGTGTCAGGGAGGGGCATCAGGCCGGGATCCAGCCTCCTCAGGGGGGGAACTTTGTCCCTCACTTCTGTAAGGGACAGCTCAGACGCAGACAGAGGCACTGAGAGACGCGAGAGAAAAATAGGAACAGTAATGAATGCTTGCTGCAGGTTTTAGAAGTTATGAAAGCAAAACAAACTACATAACAATCCTCATGAGATTGATTTCAATACATTTACCTTACATCCCCAAAGAACGAAACTTGGCAGCTAATACTCTCAAACTCAGCCGTGTCGGCAGGGAACGTTCAACACCGTCCACCTGCCTGAAAACACAACGTGCAGTTTAAACTCACCCTTCTTACTCTGCATGTGGTTGGAGGAGACGGCATGTCTGCGTGTGGGCAGTGTACAGGTGAAAAGCACATCGTTAGGGGTGGTCTGGTTCTCTGAGTTGGCGAAGCTGGAGTCCTTACGCCCGCTGCACAGAGACTCGTCTGAAAAGGTGCGCTGCAAGGTGCGTCTGGGAGACTACAGAGAGGGATGAAAGAGATCAGAGCTGTGTGAGCACATTCATCAAAGACTGTTAACTGAAGCGTAACGTGACTGTCTACGTGTGCGTTCCTCACCGGATCTCTTTGTGGCATCTCTCCGGGGTTGTCCATGATGATCAGTTTCTTCAAGTCGTCTTCGATGGTGCTCTTGTAAGTTCTCCGTGGAGAGCGCAGGTCCCTCAGTGATGCTCGGAGTCGAGGCTGTCCAAACACGTTCTTTGAATTCGTATCCACCTGCCTGGAGAGAGAAGACATGAGCACCACAAACTTGTCTTGTATTTTATTCAGTGTGTGTCTCCCCACATTAATCCAACCCACTTACTCCTCCAGACCGATCACAGCTCAGTGTTTCAGTCACTGGTTTTCTTGCAAGTAGTGAAAGACATGTCATAACAATTTTCACCAAAGGCCAGAAACATTAAACCTATTCTTGGCTCTGAAGTAACCGTCATGACTTAAATACTGTAGCAGGTAAGTGAGACAGAAGTAACTCTCTCTTTAGATGCTTGTTTCATGTACACATGCTCCCCAATGTTGGAGATCAGACGGTAAATAAGGCAGATGAAGTTTCTGTCCAGGCGGAGCGGCACCTAAATGGAAGCTGATCTTTTTGTGCTGTTAACTTACTTCTTGCTGCTGCTGCTGTCAGAGCTGGACGCTGTGTTCGTGTTTGAAGGTGATGGGCTGGCGTCTTCGGGCTGCCAGGCAGTTTGTCTGCTCTTTCCGTATAAAGTCTTGGGGGCGGAGCTGGACAGAGGGGTGGAGCTTAACTGAGCTGAAGTGGGTGTTGCCGTAGAGGCTCGGACAGGCCGGGCTTTGTCTGTTGTTGGTGTCTTGTAACCCTGAGGTGTGTAGGCCCTGAGAGGACAAACAGACATTCAAGTGATTCATTCATCAAACCACATGAAACAGAGTAGACCATGAGAAGCTAACTGATTTTGTCTTTTACTCGCAACACTGCTAAGATAGATGAAGAGATGATACAAAAAGCCTCGCAGAAATTGTTACACAGTGTGTATATTCAGATGTGGCCACACATCATCTCAACACGTTAGGTCACGGAAAGCTTGTAACGCACCACAATTCATCTAAAAGAAGAAGAAGATCTGCGGATCACAATGTAAAGGACACTTCAGCCTAAATCTTTAAACTCAGAATAACAATGCCTGTGCTCTTAATAGTGTGCTGTATTTTACAGAGTAATGTCTCTTAATTTGATCATTAAATGACTGTTTTAGCTTCATTCTGCAGAATGCGTTCACATTTATCTGATGAAGGGAAAATGTTTCTTGATGCTCACCTCAAGTCTCAGTTTAAAATGTGTGATGACTTTGTGTTGTCACAGCTAGTCTGGAAGCTGGTTGCACTGCAGTAACTAACTTACACAAGTGTGAACCTCCTGCGCACATACACAGTGAGGTAGGAGATGTCACACATCCAGAAGTTAAACTTTTGAAATGAGTGATATTTGCATATTCACAGATTATGGATTTTCCAATTAGGGAGAAGGAGCAGAAACCGAAGGACCTTTAAACTTTTTGTGGACATATCAAAAACAAATTATTATAAGCAGAGCATTTGAAGTCTCTAACCCAAACTAATTGCAAATCTTTCATCACTTTCAGTCAAATTGTGCGTATTAACAATACCTGTAATGAAGCATCTGCGTCCTAAAAGTCTTCAGTTTTACATTGTTTTGTCTGTATTATATCGTACCAAGACGGTCCTACCCAACACATCCCAGGCTCAGACTGCAGCGTTAGCATTGATGGCATCTTTTAATCCAACACAGAGTGGTTGAGCTTTGTGTATGTTAGTCTTTTTAACGACTGTATGCATTTATGATGTGTCCACCAACATAAGAGCTCACATGATGATCTGCATTTTACACAAGGATTAGTCTGCTATAATCCTTAATGCATCCTTGATACATTTATGGTCACATTTCCATGTATCAAACTCCGATTTTAAAAGGATAGTGATGGTACATAATGGCTGCTGGTGGTTCATTAACATGCTGAATTTACAGACTTGTTAGAAGTCTTGAGTTATTACTGAGTACACATCTCCGCCATTAAAGAACCAGCATATATTTGGGCTAAATCTGTCCCGTCGTTTGTTGAGGTTAATGTTAGTGAATATTAGCGTCATAAAACTCGCCATAAACGATGCACCTCATCAGTGAGTCTGTCTATTACCTGGGTTTGAAAGCATCCATTTTATCAACGCTGGAACCAGGTGGTGGAAATGTCCTCGTCCGGTACCCTTTGTTCTGATTGGCCGCGGCTGGTATGATGGGTGATGACTCTCGTCTCCTGGCTTCTCCGTTGCCAGTGCTCCTTCCCACGGACAGCTCCGGGATGCCGCTGTAGGTGGCTGAGCAGTGCACAGTCTTGTGGTGTGACTGGCTGTTGGAAATGTTTCCGTGGCGAGCGTTGTTGTAGTGTGTCGGGGCGTCGATGCCGCTGTCGTTGGACCCTCCCTTGTTGAGGAGGTCAGGGTCAGGGTCGGCTGGATCCCCGAGGCAACCGCCGCCCCCGCGCTCTCCTCCGGCTCCTCCGTCGAACCAGCGCTCGTCGCTGTGGCTGCTGGAGGCGTTACTGGACAGGGTGTTGCTGCTGGAGTGGCTGGAGTACTGAGTGTCGCCCTGCAGAGGACACGAGGACGACAGTCAGACAGGCAGCGAAGCAAAGAAGGTGGCACATGAACAAATGATATGCTGTGATGGTGAGCAGAGTCTGACCTTCGAGTGTCTGTTTGGGGAGTCTTTTCCCGGGACATCCTGTCTGGGTAGTCTCCTCTGCCCCCCTCCACCACCCGGCCCCCGAGACGATGATGCTGGGACGTGCCAGAGGGGTTCTAAACAGAAAACACACACAGACACTTGCAGGATTAAAACAAATTACACCAAAACCTCTATGGTTGGCAAAGAGGATTAAATGCTTATAGCACATTTAAACACTGCCCTCCCCCCCAACTCAACGCTCAAAATCACACTCAGCTATCTGGACTCTACTGAGCAACGCACACACTTGTAATCAATAGAGAAATCATGGCTGCAATTTATTTTGTTCACGTGGCAACAACAGAAACAAGCTGAAAACACAAAAATGACTTATCACTTTTTAAGATGTGACAAACATGTTAGCAGCTGCTTATACACATACACATACACATCCAGCAGGTTCAGAGAAACATTAGCACTAAATTAGAGTTGTGATTGATATAAGTCCAACATTCACTAACTCTTAGTTCTTCTTGTCTCCATCAACTCCTGAGGGAAATATCTGGCTTTTTAGCTGTTAAATGCTCCACTATGTTCACCAGCTAGATGCTCAATTTGTCTGCAGATTGGTGATGAGCAGATCATGTATATTGAGATATTAGAACTTTTTTAATTGAAAACAGCTTCCCGCTGCGGCCGAAAATGATACTATCACGGAGCAGAGAGTGAATCAAATCTAAACATTGAGCTGAAAGACACTAAAATCTCTATAAATCTGAGGCGAAGCGCAGAATCAGGTGATAAGTCTCATCATTACGAGCGACACCTTTCACAAACAAGTAGTCATGTGATTCGTGAATTTAAAAACATTGATTATAGCCTTCATGCAGAGAGTAAATAACATGTTATCTTAAAATCAGGGGCTCGCAGTGTTTTGATGACGATGTACCTGTTTTGCAGCGCTCCATGGTGCTGTCCTGACTGGTGAAGCCTGAGGAAGACTCTCCACTGGAAGGGATGTCCATACTGAGGTGGGGCTCATAGGGCAGCAGGGGGCGCTGTCCTGTTCCATATCTACAGACACATCACAGGAAAAGAGGGGAAGGATGTGTGATTAACACATTCATACTATTGTTGGTGGTATATGAAGTAAATATTTATTATATTATTACATATTTGGGTAAATCAGATCTTTTTATACTATAGGATATACTAAAACACATTGCACACAGAAGATTAAGTTAAAATGACACATACACACTAAAATTAAAACCTAAAATATCCCAAAATGTACTGAGCAGAGGAGATTTTCAGTTTCTGTGTTGCATTCTGATGGCGGTTGAATAAAACACGTTTCTCAGGTTGAGCGATATGTTATCAACCTCCGCACTGTCAGGAAGAGCCGCCCACACAACAGATCCTTCCTCTGGGACACAGTGGGTTCATACATGTCTGCACATTATCCAGCCTATGTTATCAACTAATATCATTTGTCTCCAGCAAACAAAACAGTTGTTATGAGTAACATCAGACATGTTTAATCAAGATCAAAGGAGGGCTCAGAGAACAAAAAGGCCACAAATACACACACACACCTGTCAGGTGAAGGTTTGTAGCGTACAAAGGGCCCCGGTGTGATTCCAGGCGGCCCTATCGTGGAGAGCCCCACCAGGCCCGAGGAGGGCGAGGAGAAGCTGGCTGAGGGGTTTCTGTAGGGCAGCATTCTGTCGCCTCCTGCAGGAGACAGACTGTAGTGGTTCTCTGGGTAGCTCACCGGCCTGAAGTAACACAGCGTGGAGGAAGATGGTTAAACAAATACACCACAAAGAATGAGGAACACAAGAGACCATGTGTATAAATTCATTTGATGGCAGTTATTAACTTTAGGAGTGGGCAGTGTGACACCACAAAGTATCTTGTCTCCAGTTTTTAACTGAGAGCAAAAAAGTCAAAAGTAAAATCATTGTAAACACATTTTAAATGTTCTGCAGAAAACTATTCTGAACAAAATACTATAACCTACTTAACAAAGCTTAAGGATAACACCTGTTTCATTTGAGTAAAATAAAAAACTATAATCTGTACAGACTTTCATTTTTTGAGATACATTTTCAGGACATCATCAGTCACTATGATATGATATTCAGTTTCCAAATGTATTTGATTAAACAGGAGATTAAGAAAAGTGGAGTAATAAGTACATATATCTGTGCCTTTTCTTCAAAACATTCTGCTGTCAAATGGTTACAGTGTAGTGATAACACTTTTTACATTTTGTTTAATTTTTCAAGTCTCTCATATTTGGGAGGAGGTCTGCTGTGTTCTGTTTTGTTTTGCCCAAACCCATTAGCAGCTGTCTTCATTTTAAGGTGATAATAAAGATGTGGTCGTAGTTACTGGGAGACATTAATCTGACATTTTTATATACCATAGAAACGATCATAGAAACACAGGAGTTATTACTTTTCTTGCAACACATCTGTGGAAACCTTGTCTAGACTTGATTTTTTTAATGAATGTAGCCTGGAGGTTAGCTCGCTTCGTAGGAAGGTGAAGTTCTTAATCCAGTTTTCAAAGCACTGATCGGCCATTAATGAGAATGACACCAAAAGAATTTTAATAGCTGAATGAATCTGACATGTGAAGGATGATTCAGAGGTCAGGAACTACGGCTGCAGTCTGAATAAGTGGAAAAGATTGATATTTTGACTCTTTCACACCCATGATTTTTTTTGTACTCTTTTAATGACTCAATAATCATGATACACCCAAAAGTTCAACTTACTGAGTTTTGTTTATACATTTTGCACCTGTGTTATTTTTGTTGCTTTCCTACATTCATTTTAATTATAAATCATGTATATATTGTATCAATTTAAAAAGACTGTAAATGTTACAAATTACATTCCAATAAAAAAGTATCTGAGACAGACAAATTCATCATGTGCAGAGCATGAATACATGCTGCAAGTTTATCAGTAGCCTGCAGTATAATTCTCACCTCTTGGGGTTGAGGTGCTGGGGCTCCCTGTAGGGAACAGGCATCAGAGCTTTGTGTGAGCGAGGCAGCGGAATAGGTGGGGCACCCATGGGGGCCCAGCGCTGCGGATTGGGAGCGTTGTGGAGCCCTGGGGGAATGGGTGGGCTGTCCCATCGCCATGTTGGGCGTGGGGTTGGTCGGTAGCCTGCCGCCAAAGGCTCAGGTTCTGGCTTCTGCTCCATGGTCTTCATTTCGTACTCCTCTGTGCAACCCCTGAAGAGACAGAACGAGGAAGGCTCGTTAGTGAATAGGAAGCAAACTGAAAGAGAGCAGGACATCGAGCGAATTTGTTGCTTAAATGTCCCCATTTTGTTTCCTCAGCACAGCATCATCCTCTCTGAAGACATGAACTGCAGCTGAACCGGATCTGTCTCTCCTGTACCGGGTTCAGTGTGATAAAACTGCTCAATATATTTCCTCAGAGTACTCCACATAATGGTTCTCTCATAATACGCTTTGTAGATGCTCGAACACGCACCAGACACGTAAGAGCATTCACTAATGAGCTCCCCTGACACAGATGAAGAGAGAGGAAAGGAAGCTGATTATTGGCACATCAGGACTCCATCTTGCCTACTGTGAGACTGAGGTCAAGTTTGTGTGTGTGTGTGTGTGTGTGTGTGTGTGTGTGTGTGTGTGTGTGTGTGTGTGTGTGTGTGTGTTGAAACAGCACAGGCACAGTGTTAACCTTCTAATCTCATCAAAGAGCTTCTCACTCAAGTTCACTCACTCTTAGAGATAAATACAGTATATATGTAAATACAAGGTTGTAGTCACTCAATTCAAGTGTTTTTTTCTATCTCTCTAAAAACAGTATCACAAAACAGCTTTTAAATTGTAACTATACTGACCTTTTCAGCTCTATGTCGGAATAAAAAGATTAAAATCATGTGAGGATAAGCTAGCAGTTATTTTCATCAATAATAAAGTCACTATCAGTCAGTATCTCAGCTGAAGGGTCATCTTTATCAAACATAGCACTTAATTCAGGAAACACAAGAGGAAAAAATGTCTATGTTCTTTATGGAAGCCTCGCGCCTAAAACCCAGCACATATATTTTACATTACATCATTACTTCATTCATGAAGTCTATTACAGACGAGCAGGAGGCATCAAATATGCATAGAGGATGTATTCAAGACGAGACAAATGCCAAGAGGAAGAGAGAGGAGGAGACGAGAGGAGTGGGTTACAATGCTGGTGGAAACATGGTGTCAAAGTGAAGAGTTGAGGTGAAACAAGAGTGAAATTCACTGTGACGTAAGAGGAACTTAAAGAGAAACAAACAGCTCTGCAACAGAGCTGAATGGTTAGATTTGATTAATTGGTTAGTTAATCAACAGAAAAATCAATTATGCTGAACTATTTTAATTACTTATGCCAACAATTGTTTTATTCCAGCTTTTAAAATGGGAATGTTTTGCTTGTTTTTCTGTCATATATGAGTATCTTTAGGAATGCTTATTATACAAAACAAACAATACCAAAAAACTAAAAATATTTATTTGCAGGAACTATTTCTTCTGCAGAAATTCACACTTCAGTCTATAAATTATTCAGGATAACCAGGATTGTCCTGGATTTCTTTTCCATTTTAAATGTTTTTATTTGGGTGAACTGACCCTTTAATATTTGACCTGGATAAATCCAAGAGCTCAGTCACAGTAAGCCCCTTATTATGCTACAAGAATGTAAACACAATGTAGTAAGAAAACTACAGAGAGACGTATACAAAACAAGGATGGATGGACTCACACTTCTTTATAAAATATGAATACTAGCAGAAAATGAATGTCAGTGTACTCAATATGCATGTTCAGGAGGACATATCATATCAATGAAGGAATACTATTACCTCAAAAATCTATATCCACACCCAGTTATATAATAGCAGTACATGCTGTGAACACACACACACACACACACACACACACACACACACACACACACACACACACACACACACACACACACACACACACACACACACACACACACACACACACACACACACACACACACACACACACACACACACACACACACACACACAGAGAGAGAGAACAAACCTTAGCGAGAGTGGAGCCTACATGGGTTGACATGGAGTGTTTCTTCCATCACACTGGCTGAAGTTACACATCTGGAGCTCCACAACGTGCGCGCGCACACTCACATATGATCAAATGCACCATAGCCATCAATCACACTTCTCCTCTACTGCATCCGTCCATCTCGCATGTGCACATAGTCGAGGCAGATTAACAAGAAGAAACACTTCCAACTCTCCTCTCCTGTTCTCTCTCTCTTTCTCTCTTCCACCCACTTCTCTCACTCTCGGTGGTGTTGAGACACGTCCTCTTCGCCGAGCACTCCTCTGCCTCTACAACTCAATACACTCAACCCTGCCTTTCTCTCTCTCTCACTCTCTCTATCCCTCCCCCCTTTCTGTCCCTTTCATTCGCACAGGGCATGCATTTTTAATTAATCACTTCCACTCATTTATTTATTTATTTTTGGTCTCCGTTTTTTTGTGTGTTTTTTTTTCTCCTGCAGATTCCAGGCCTTAATCTCATGCAATCTGCTTGCCTGGCACACAACAGCTAACAAGTCACAGAGAGAGAGAGAGAGAGAGAGAGAGGAGAAGAGTGAAATACAAGACTAATTATCAGCTGCATCAATGTCACAGTAGAGTGTGTGTGGATGTGTGTGTTTGTGCATATGAGTGTGTGTCAAAGGGATTTAACTTGGTGTAATTAAACTGCCTCCAACATTAAAGAAATCTAACCACTGTGTGATCACACAGCCGGCCACAATTACTGTATTTAGGAACCCTGCTTCTCAGTCAGAAACACACTCTCACACATACACACACACTGTGGTTATTTCCTCACCTCTGTAACCGTTCTGTAACACCACATCAGACTCATAAGGCCTCGTTATTCTTAGTCGAGGCCTTGCGTGTAGATGAAAGGTTGTAATAGGATGATGGCGGAGAAAAGAAAAGAGCTTGTAGCGTGCTGAAAGAAACGACGGTGACGATACAAAGGAGAGAAACAAAGAATGGCAGATTTTCTCAATTCACATTTAATAAGCGCTTCTTTCTCTTTGTCTCCATGCTTCGTTTTTTTGCCCGTTTCCTCTCTGTTGTTCGCAGGGAGATGTGCACGATTGAACGGCATATCATTTTCTCTCTGTGCTCGCTCACTTCCTCTTTTCACACACTCCCACGCAAAATCCTTTCAGAACATTGGAAATCTGTCCACTATCTCACCCGAGCTTTTGTGTGTTTGAGTGAAGAGCGTCCTGTACTCACTCCAGCTCGCTCTTGTCACTCATTACTGCAAACGCTTGGCGCCCTCTTATGCTGTCACCCACTGCCTTAACATCTGTATTCACCACAGCTGTTTACACTTGAATGGCTCATGAATGCAACAAACAGACTCCAACACACCTGCGAGGCCCCCCTTCTTCGTACGGAGGAATGATGACCACTTTGACCGTGACCGACGTCCTCAGCAGGTCGATCATCTGCTCATGAGTCAGCGTCACCGCGGCAACCTTGCAGATTTCCACTAACCGACTGCCCTGCCTCAGCCCCGCCTGCCAGGCAAAGCCGTATTCCTCCACCTGCCAGAGAATAAAAACCACGATTTAAGTCTTCAAACATGCCAGTTATGTGCAGCCAAGATTCTTCACAAATGAGCGCCTCAGTGGTTCAGTAGAGATCTGGTGCAGCAGATGGTGATCTGATGGTACCTCGGCCACAGTGCCGTCCAGACGAACATGGAAGCCCAGTTGTCCCAGTCCGTTTCTCCTCAGAGTCATGTCCACCGTCTCACATCCCACTGTCAGTGACTAGAGGAGAGGAAATAATGTGAATAAAAATCTTAGATTTACAGTATTATTTTCTTATGTTTGTGTTAAAATAGACTTTAAAATAGACGTGTCTTGTAAAATAAGTTCATAAAATAAAATGTTGAATAAAATGTATATGAAGCAACAAAACAGCCAATGCCAGCTGAAACTATTTCAACGGGCTCTCTGGAAACTTTAACAGCCTTTGGATCTGCATGTATTAGGTACTTTTAGATAGATTAACTGATTTTTTAATATTTTTTTTCTCTGTTGGATTTACACAAAGCTCAGTGGAGTCCAGGAAATCTCCTTTTCCCAGCATTTAATTCATAAAATTGTGCAGGGATTACCACAATATGAAATGCTCTGAAAAAGTGAGCTATGTGAGTGCCTTCATGTTAAAAAAAACCCAATTAATTAATATGCTTCACTTATACAGACTGAGAACAATCTCCCAGGTTTTGTTGTTAAAACTAGGTGGAAACAAATGGAGAGCCAATGCAAAGGGTTTGGGGCAGCCCTTCATATTGTGACAGTGACATGCAGTTTACTACTACAGTACAGAGAAGGTTGTGGGGGGGTTTATTTCCAGTAAGGTGTGTTGTTGACAAAATGTAAGGGGTGTTGGTTTGTTAGCAGCCATTCTCGCCACCATTCAAGCAACTAAAGCACTTTTTAGAAATCCCAAGACTTTACTAGGCGGAGATCTCCAATTGTCTGATATTAAGAGACACACTGTGTATAATATTTACATAATATTATTTGTACTACAACCTACTTATAACTGTCCCGACAGTTAACTCTCTGAGTGTAAAATCAAAGATTAAATATCCGGGTTTTCCAGGATGGTTGCTAAAACTATCAAGAATGTGAAGAGTTTGATGCTTTTAAGAAGATATAACAAAATTATACAGGCTATACATACAGTATACAGGCTTAAAAATCATTGTAGAAAATTTCCCCCATTTTTAAAATAAAACTATAATAAATTATTTATTGATAAAATATAAATATCTTCACAAGATTGGGGTCTTAACTCTCACCTTTAACCTCTGCACCATTTCCCTGACATCCTGTGCACAGCCTTCTGGTACCCGCACTGCGATGTGGTCTCCTCTCCCGTAGAAGATCTTCAGCGCCAGCCGCTCGGGTGTCCAGCCAATCACATCGGCACAGAAACAGTTAAACACCACCTCTTTGGTGGAGCAGTCTGTCAGGAGGATATATTCAGCTGACAAACCCAAGGCACAGGGGAGCTCTGTCCCACCTCCACTAAAGTCCTGGGCCAGGACCCTCCAGGCGACGGCCCCCGCAGCCCCCAGCTCTGCTCCATCTCTCGCCTTTGAGCGCTCACGTTTCTTGGACGCGAGGGAAATGAGGTTGTTTAGTTTGCCAGCCGAGTCGAGTGGCGTGCTGCTGACGTAGTTCTCGGCCAGGTCGCGCAAGTACTCCTGCCGTGTTCGTGTCGCCATGGTGTGGAACTTCTCCGACTTGTGCGCTGCATTTTCTGCATTGATAACTTTGGCTAAAAGGAAGTTTCTAAAGGTTTCCGGGTCGCGGAAGGTGACTCCGCTGGGGATGGGTGGGCCGAAGGGAGGCACGTCCTTCATTCTTGTCACAGCCACACTGAGAGAAAAGGTGTGACAGAGAGGATTTAAAGATTTTAACTCTGCATTTGTTACTGTAGATATGTGCAGATGAACATGTTCTGTTTTCTAAGCATTTACCTGTAACAGGTGTTTTCAGAGCAGGGGTTGTGTACACGAACAATCACAAAGACGTGTTGAAAGTGTGAGCGGATATTCTGGGGGGTGAAAGGCAACGCTCCAGGCTCCTGGAAGATTATGGTGACAATGTCGTTCCCTATGTGCCTCTTCCTCAGGAGCTGAGGGGAGAAATGACAAATTAATGAAATTAGCGAACATCATTGGTATTGACAGAACTGACTCAGTCAACGATGGAGAAAGTCTGACAATGGAAATGAGAGATTGGGACGTCCACTACTAGACAGTACACCTCACAACAGTTCTTTATGTAATTTGTTTTTCGGATTCTGTGTGGGCTATTTGTGTCAGTGTGTGTGTGCTGGTTTGTCCGTCTATCTGTGTATGTGTAGGAGAGATGGCATAGAGTCCAGGCTGTGTCTGCGGTGCAGCGCTTGCCAATCCGCTCTTCATCTCTAGAGGGAAGTGTGAAAGTACCAATTATGTAATCCAGCCCACTGTTTGGCCACAGATACACACATTCTCCAGCATGGAGCATCCTCTACTTGCACAAAGGCTGTAATAGAACATTTAGATTACTGGTCTCAGTGTGGTGATCACAAACATTGAGATTAATAATATTTAAAGAAAAGGTTACATTTGAGATCTCTATAAACAACTTGACTATGTTTTGTTTTAGTATCCATTATAAACATAACAATGTACTGTTGATATGCACGTTTCTATGGTTACTTACTGTGGAAATGTTCATTTTTTCATGGTTTATATATGAAAGAATTGTGCAGGATTAGCTTCTGCAGGTCCAGCTCTTTTTCTCTCTACTGAATGTTAGTCTTCTTTTTCTTTTCTTCTTCTTTGTGCTTGTGTGGTTAGATGCAGCATTTCATCTACTACACCTGCAATTAACTTGCAGGTGTAGGCTGATTGGTCTCTCGATTGATCAATTAGTTGAAAAGGGAGGGAAAAAATGTGCACATGACACTGCTTAACAGAACCGGCTTTGTTTTGCACTGGACAGTTCAATTTGATATCAATCTGGTAGTTTTTTGATTCCTTTTCATCTTTTGTTCATTTATATATTTGTGATCTTGATGTTTAGATTAAGAAAAGGGCTCTATGAGCGTGTGTTAGGTATACATATGTACCAGTCTTACATTAGTCTCAAAAGGTTCTGGGTGGGAAGGAGGCTTCTTTAGAGGAGAATAACATGAGTGAACAAGAGAAACCTTTTCCATTTTTCACTGAGGAATTGCTCATCATGTATTTAACTATCTTTAAATAAAAATATGCTGCAAAAAGTCAGAGCAGCTACAATGTCAATCTACTTCATTCCTGAAGCTGGTTATCTTTAAATGTCAGATGCTGCCACCTAGCGGTTCATCTGAAGATGTGACTGTGTGTGCTGCTGCAGTCTCTGAACCTCTGGATGGAGTTCTTGTGCCATTTATAAAACTGCAATTTATGTTGGAAGATTTGACACTAATGTTAACTGTTCCAACACACTAAAATGTGCATCTCTGAGATTATTTGTTCACTCAACTTTAACGAAAGGTTTTACAAGATGATGTAACCGTCAAAACATGTTTGAGGTGAGTATGACGGATGTTATCAAAGTACAGTTCTCCAATTTACAAGATTAAGTTAAGACCTTTTGAAGTGTTTGAGGAAGAATCATGTCTCCACTCTGTTCTGCAGTGTGATGCACTCACACACTATAAAGTGTATACAATAATCCTGAGTACCCACAGGGCCTGTCTGAGCACATGTGCGAGCCCGTGTGAGCCTCTCACACAAACACTTATGCAAACTATTAAATATACCCACACACAAAATGTTCGTACACACAGGTCACTCACGCAGCCCACGCTGCAAACACATAGCACCCTGGAGAATGTGTAGGAAGGCCGCTTTATTTCAAGAAGTAAAGAATGAGGGAGAAAATAAAGAAACTACTCACTACTGAACCCCACCCAGCTCTGATCCACTTAAAGAATGAGAGGCAGAGAGAGGGCAAAAGAAAAAGCCAGTGAGTAAAAGAGGACAGAAAGGCAAAGTCACAGAGAACAAAGACTATAAAAACACATAAGCGGCTGAATGAAAGCGGAAAGAGACTCTAAATGAAGAGGGCGACACAAGTCACGAGTTTCCACTTCATGAATTCTTGCTGTGGTTTACGACCCAAAGCAAATGACAGAAGCTTTAACTGACAACCACAGATACACTTTGAAGGGCTTTGAGTGTCAACAAAGGATAGTCAGGGATGTATTTTCCAGATGTACACGCCACAGCTCGACCTGAGACGTAGCATACAGCCCCAGGATATGGTGCTGGATTTAGGCGGGAGCGCTCCTGAGCCCTTACCTGCTGTGGGTTGCTGGGCATGTACGGCAGCATGGTGGAAACGTGGAACATGACCTCGTAGCCCTGGTAGGTGGTGTACAGGGAGTGGGTGCCCGTAGAGTCCGCTGGAGAGGAACCACAGATGAAAGTGTGTTGTTGAGTGAGAGCTCAAACACAGCAACTGTACAGATGTTTTTTCTAGGGATCATGGGAAGTGGGGGCTGTTGCCTGGGTATTTCTTGAGAGGACTTACTCTTAGTGTCAAGCTGTGCGGCATATTTGGTGAATCCTTTGAGAAGCACCTGCTCCCCCAGCAGCTCCAAAAAGGCAGAGAAGGCAGGCGATGCCTCCTCGTTGTTGTACATCTCCTCCTCTGTGCTTTGGCCTGTGCGGCACAGCAGAACACCCACTTTGTGCTTCTGACTTAACTACAAGGCAGCGGAGAGACAACATTAACATTACAAACACTCACACAGCTGAAACACTGCAGTCTGAACCTTCTGCTTCTAATGCAACTTAAGGTCAAAGCAGATCTTATAAATAAGCATTTAACCTTAATATGTATGTGAAGGCACTTACACACACACACACATAGATCACAGTTTCATTGTTGTATAAATCACCTGCACAAACAAAAATAAGTCTAGTGTTGGCAAAACACCTCCACCTTGCACTTCACCCTGCATTAAATAAAAAATGAGATAACCTGGCTAAACATTATAGCTTTTATGGTAACACACTCCTGCTCAAACACACCACACCCTCTGCTTCACACAGCTTTCTCTGCCCTGTAATTTAGTTATACAGGTTTCAAACACCTTTACACAAACTGTTTGAGCCTACCATATGTCAGCATCTTTTACTATTTGCTTTGCAGTAATTTAACCAGATATACTGGCTGACTGAGCAGGTACACTTTCTGTATTCAGATTGTCCCCTCCAGGGACAATCTGAATACAGACACTACAGCTGCCGGGACCAACCGGTAGTTTCATTGCAGCAGATGAAAAAAAAGCAAGCAAATACAGACACCGAACTCACCCCCTGTTCGTCCTGTTTGAGAAGCTGCTCTGTGACCTTGGGCGTGCTGAGCGCCAGTCTCAAGCAGGAGACACTGAGTTCGGGGACGACCTGCTCAAGGATCTCCTTGAACGGCAGACCTCGCACCGTGCCGTGCCGTCCCGTAGATGCCACAGCATCCTCTAAAATGGAGCCTCGCAGGGTCACCAGCTGTATGTGGAGACAGGACAAGAGTTGTCAAACTGGAAGAGATATATTATAAGATGTTAAGATTATAACTGAAAGGCCATTTTCCCGAAGGTACTGTGCCAAATAAAACTTTTTATTTGGACACTTAAACAGCAGTTTTTGGTGTTATAGATCATGTAGTGAACACTAGTTCAGAGTATAACATGATAACATTTGTCATTAGTCTGCTGGTACGAGGACTCAGTGATGTAATGAATCAGAGGGGTAATGACGCACTTAGAGTCATAGGAAACAGAGCTTTCATTAAAACAACAGGAAGTTAAATTTTATTAGAATATATTCTCATTAAATTGATTTTATCAGACCAATTCTGTATCTGTTGACCCTCTTCAGGCAGTTCAACTTTCTTTCATATTAACAAGGATTACTGACATCCACATTTTACACTTCCCCTAAGATATTTGCTTGGTCATGCCACTTGTAAAAAATGTATAATTTCATATTTTATATTGTCTCATTCATAAGAAGCTGTGTTTTCTCAGTTTTGCACTTAAACTAAAAACATAATAAAAATAACATAAGCTGAATAAAATCGCTAAACAGGTAGGGCTGTTTGAATCCTAGCCTGGGCAAACAGTATCACAGGGAAGACACAGGAACATGCATATAATATTATTATTGATATGAAGATAAAGGTATTGATCTCCATTTTCCTGCACAGAGAGGTCAAAGGAAGTCTCCTGGAAGTGGAGAGGTTGACGATTAGTACCCTGGGTGCTTCAAATAGGTACATCAGACGATAGTATCCTGCTGCCCTGAAGCTACATGTTTTCTCTGTCTCATTCTCACACACAGAATAACACACACACACACACACACACACACACACACACACACACACACACACACACACACACACACACACACACACACACACACACACACACACACACACACACACACACACACACACACACACACACACACACACACAGTATGTGCTCTGTGTGGAGCAGTATTGTGAATTAATATTCTGCTCAGTGATGTGCTGCCACAGAGTGCTGCTCCCCTGTGAGGGGAAATTGACCTGCTTCGAAACAGTAAGACTATAATAACTTCAGATACAGTTGAGAGGAGTGCGTTGTTCCGTTGTTCCTTCTCACCGCACTCACACACAGGTTCATAAAAAATGCATGGCAGACTCTGGAGCTGGCAGGGGCTAGAGAGACAGTTGAACCTCCGAGACTCGGGTCTGACGCAGAGAAATAAAACCTGATTGACACACAGCTGAAGTTATGGAGCGATCTTTTCAACTAGTCAGCTTGTGTGCGACGGGGGAGTGAATGACTGCCACATGCTGAGCACGAGTGTGAGAGGGCTGTGTGTATAAATGTGTGATGGAGGGAGAGGGGAAGAGGAGGGAGAGGAAGTTTCTCCACCTTGCTGTGTCAGCACTGCTGCACAGAATTAAATGACAGACTTAAGGTGGATGGATATTTGAGAGGAGCTGCAGCTTGAGCAGGAGAGTCTGCAATCAATCTCTCTTTTTTTTCTGTGTGGGAACAGCAGGCCTGGGTGTGTTGGCTGTGTCTGTTAGCTGAGCTCTGTGTACTTAGATGGCGGAGAGGCTTCATTGTTAGAGCAGAGCTAAGGTGATGAGGCCAGGCAGCCATGTAATCCAGCTAAAAACAACACAGCAGTAGCCGCGCAGACAACACACTCAGGCTGGGACTACAACAACAGTGAACAGAGGCAAACTTTGCTGTTTATTTAAGTGACCTTAATAATGTTAGACAGGTGTTTATAAAGTATTATATACTTATGATTAAATGTCCGCCACACACAGAAAATCAAAAGAAGAACCAGGAGAATAACAAAATATTTCTAAAGATAAAGCGACCAACTCACAGATTCCAAAATACAAGCCTGAAAAAAAGTTGGAAAGCTCCAGTCTGCTTCTCTGGAAGCTGCATCTCTGACTACATGACCAGTCTGTAGTCGGGTCTTTGAACAAATCAGAGGAGAAGCTGCAGATAAACTTGACTAGTTCTCCATAAGCTCATCATTTAATACATAAGTATTTGATCAATCATAAGGGGAAGAGTGGTTGGGTGTGTTCGCTGTGAGCAGTCCAAACGCTTTGGCAGGGCAGCCAGTTTTTGGTTTGGCTTTTCTATGCTGAGACCGTGCAGGTGGAATTTTCCACTGGCAGAACAGAGAGGGGGGGTGAGGAGGGATGGGGGGGGAAGGACGGAAGGTTAAAATTGGGGCAGAGAAGGTGAAAAGTGTCACACAGATATGCAGAGCCGCGCAGGCAGAGCTGGGTTACACGAAAGTAGCTTAAGTATAACACGCTGTCACTGACTCATCACTGTCTCATCACTCAAACATCCACATGACACACTGACGGCATATTGTACATACCTCGCTCGTTCTGACGATGAGTCGGTACTGGTACTGGTCTTTCAGGTCTTTGGTGTCTTCCAGTTTCTCCCTGCGGATGCTCACGGCCACAGGGCCCAGCTTATCGTCTGTCCCAAAGTAGTTTGAGTGCTCTGTGAAGAACGAGAAGAAGAAGTAATTCAGTGTTTGGAGTTTTATCTGCAGCATGGACTTCGGCTATAACCACATATATGACTGACTGCATCAACTAATGTGTGAATCTTTTAGATACTAATGCTGATGGAGTCAACAAAGAGGCCAAATGTGTTCAATGTTAAATGTTGTCTATATTAGTGCTGAATTCTTTAGTTGATTAATAGAAAATGAATTTGCAACAATAAATCCATCATTTAATAAATCAATCAAGTATTTTTTCAGGAAAAATTCCCCAAACTTTACTGGTTCCAGGTTATCAGATGTGAATATTTAGTATTTTTTTAGTCTTCTATGATAGTAAACTGAGAATTGTTGAATGGTGAAGCATTGGTCAGACAAAACCATTGTTTTTATGTCATTAGTTTGTACCTGAAAAGTTGAAAAACGATTTTTCAGATTTATCATTAATTAAAATGATGGTTAGTTGAATCTCTTGTCTAAGCACAAGCAGCCATACAGGAGCTTCATATTTATAAAATAAAATAAAATCCATTCTTAAATTGGTGAGATTAGGATTAAAATCAGTAAATATCTTAATTAAGATAAAGTAAACACACACTTCTGACCAGATGTTCAATGCCACAGAGACATTTGAGTTGATACCAAAAATGCATTGAGGTTTAATATCCGCCACTAACAGGAAATATAAGCTTAAAGAGAATCTGACAGTAAGAGAGAGGAAAACGTACTGTGTGTATGAAGTAAGCTGACAGGAGAAGCACTCAGAACTGAGACAATATGACATGCATATAATAATCAATAGTCAGGAAATGAGTGATCACAAGGCATCACCCTGGTTGGAAAAAGAAAGGACTGAATAGCTTTGTGGTGACGGCTGAGAAAAGCTGGACATTTTTCTGATGATGTGCGTAGAGGCTTTGCTACAAAAGGAGGAATTGATGAGATACATTTAGCCTCTGTGTTTAACAATAGCTGGAATAAGACTATAGAGGAACAAATATGTCTTCAGTCTCATAAATCCAGGAAATGAATAAAATGTGGTGTCATAAGTCGGCAATTAACATTCTGTGGCTTGTTACCAGTTTTGGCACACAACATATTCCTCCATTAAGAGCCAGAGACATAGTTATCAACACACTTCACAAACATCTTGCATGTCCTCTTCTAAAGCTCCTAAGCTAAGCCGCGCTAATGCCAACGCCACAGGCAGCGTGGGAGTCAAGACACAAATTCTGCAGACACTCAGGGAGGAATCTAGTATTCCTCCTCCATCCCTCCTCTGACGGGAATGAATCGAGACGATGTGAACGTTAAGAGACTCAGGCCTGCTCAGCTTCCCTGCTATTTCTTCTGGTGAAACTGTCAGCTTTTTGATGAGGGCACATCACAGCACACACTCGCACAATCACAGCAGCGTTCTGGGGGGACAGCTAAGCTGGAAACGAGTCAGCAGATGAACATATTTTTGGAATAACCTTTATCTGTGTGGCTGCAGGCCTGTCTGTCCCCCCCCCCCACACACACACGCTTGCACACATGTGCTCCTAACAGCATCTGTCGCTAATTAGGGTGCAGCCAGATGATGCTTGCCCAGGGGAAGTTTCATACACTGTCTGAAGAGGTGATGTTGACAAGAAATGCCCACATGTCATGCACTTGTACAGACATGCATCTCTCTCTCTCTCTCTCTCTCTCTCTCTCTCTCTCTCTCTCTCTCTCTCTCTCTCTCTCTCTCTCTCTCTCTCTCTCTCTCTCTCTCTCTCTCTCTCTCTCTCTCTCTCTCTCTCTCTCTCTCTCTCTCTCTCTCTCTCTCTCTCTCTCTCTCTCTCTCTCTCTCTCTCTCACACCAAATTCATATCTGAAGTTAGGCGTTTCCTCTCACACTGACAACAGATGTAAAACAAAGCTGCCCTGGCTGAATATGTAGTTACTTGTTATCATGCAGAAAGGCAGGTGGTGTACCATCAGTTTAGAGTTTGTCAACAGTCCAGTGGCAGGTACATAAATGTGTAATAAAAACTCTGGGATTGTTGCCAGTTTGGCCCGCTGTGCTCTGCTCAGGCCCAGCTGGATATTAACTGCCACAGGATGAGATGTGGGGACTGACACTGGATATAATACAGTATGTATCATTTAGTTATCATTATATGTGGGCTGTTGTCTACATATGTTGGATGTATTTTGATTACTTGTTCAATAAATTAAAGATTTGGTGTATAAAGTGTAATAATCAATCAGAGCTTAAGTTGACATCTTTAAATTGCTTGTTTTCTGAACAACACCCCAAAACCCAAATATAGTTTATAGTTTACAATGATATAAAACAGATAAAAGCTGAAATTCTCACATAAGAGAGGCCAGGACCAGCAAATGTTTTATATTTTTGCTTTATAATTAAATATGAATGTAGTGTTCATGAAAATCAATGCTTTTGTTAGTTTCTCATTAACGTCCAGAGAACATGTTGTAATGTAAATGCGTCGATAAACCACAGTTTTAACAACATGTATGTTTTAATTCTGCAAAGCTTGACTGTGTCCAATCAATTTTTTCTCAGTATGTCTGATTCTTGTGATGTGTGCACAACACAGCTGGCATCAACATCAAAGAATATTTATGGGTGAAGTATAAATCTGCTTTACAGTGAATGTGTTTCTGTGTGTGTGTGTGTGTGTGTGTGTGTGTGTGTGTGTTACCTTTCCCATGGAAGTAGTCTCTGTAGTACCTGGCCCCCAGGTCAACATGCTCTATGCTGTACAGTTTCAGTCTGTCCAGTCTCGTAACCTGCTGTTCAATAGGCACCTCCAGCACTGAGACGCTGGCGTTACTCCTCCTCAGCCAGCTCCTTGCTCCCTCTCCTCCTCCCTCCCCTCCTCGCTCTGCTGACGAGCTGAGGAAGCTGATGTTGCGCTCCCCGTGGCCCCCGGTCTCGTTGAGGAAGTGGGGGCAGCAGAGGAGGAGTGGGCTCGAGCTGTGGGCTCCAGGAGGCCCGTCCAGAGGGTCCATGCCCAGAGAAGGCGTTGTGGAGCCAGGGTCGAGGCTCAGGGTCAGATCCTCGATGCTGGAGTAAACGGGGTCATTCCCGCTCGGAGCCGAGGATTTGGACACAGACAGAGACACTGAAGCAGCTGATGCCCCCGTAGCAGTGTTCCTCCTCTGGGTGACGTATCCGCGCTGAACTGCCGCCTCGTGGAGGTCAAACAGGATGCTCTGAGCGTCGAAGTGGACAAAACTCTTAGGGCACACCCACGGTTTGTAAGATGCATCTGTTGAGCCCCGCCCCCCTCCGTCTTCACCACTCTCTCCTTTCCCTCCATCCAGCTCCCCTCGACTGGAGCTCCGAAGTTTCCGAAACAAAGAAGAGGTGCCCAACGATGACTCTGTCCCTCCACTTTTCTTCCTCACTCGCTCAGCTCCATCCTTCCTCCCTGTCCCTCTGTCGTCCCCACCTGGTGTGGGACCAGGTGAGGGAGCAGAGGGCAAAGCTGCGCTCGGTGGTGAATCTGGAGCACGCAGCAGCTCCCCGAGGCGTATGGGAGCTGTGCTGCGCTGGTCAGGCCTCTCCTGGTGGAACTGGCTGAGCATGTCGAAGAAGCTCTGCTCAGGAATGCCCTGGATGTCGATAGAGGAGGTGCTGCCATACTCTCTGAACAAGTTTCCCATTCCCCCTCCTCCTCGAACCTCCACCTTAGAGCAGAAAGGAGAGAATTTAACAGAGACTACTATCATGAGTGAGTATAAGCAGCAGGGATGCAATGGTTCGTTTAGATGTTCGGATCGATATGTTCTGACCCAAACAATTACTATCAAAATAGATAGAAGTCTAGAAATAGACTTCTAGCTCTTTAGTTCCACCCGAACATTTTGGCAGTGCAACACTGAGCTGTAGCATGCGGGCAAAGAGTATAGAAGCTCACCAGCTTAGCCAAGTTACCCTGGTTACACGTGCTCATGTAGTGCCGCTGCCATCATTATTATAATATGCAGCATTATCCCTGTATTTAAATATCACATGTCCCCTCCCCTCTTTGTGACAATTGGCTTTTCACTTCGACTTTGAGTGAAGCTGTTCTGAACAAGTATAAACACATTTGATTTCCGATGTGGTCACACAGCATGTCAGAACCAGTTCTGAGTGACCATAAATCATCATAACACAGCAGTCAGCAAGTGTGTCCTAACTCCTTGCAGGAAACAGAAGAGTTGTTTTCCTTTTCCACTGAAGCAAAACTTCACTGTTTCAGTAATAGTTTGGACCAATGAGCCATTTTTCAAAAAGGAGGACCAAAATGTTTTCTTCTGTTTTTTTCCTGCTGTAACAAAAACGTACTGAAGATTTGAAGCTCACCTCGTTCTCGTCCTGTTCGCTCAGCGTCACCTCGCTGTTGGAGCGCTGCCTCAGAGGGGGGAAAACACGCAGACTCAAAGGTGAACCTCTCTCAACGCCAAACCCTCCACCTCTGAACTCTACATCCTTGGACCGTCGTCGTGGCAACCTAGTGATTCCACCCCGCACCAACCCGATGTCTGAAGACAAAACTGATGAGGACAATGAAGTGGAGCAGTCGTCTCCGTGGTGATTGTTGCCATATTGCCCGTTTTCAAGCAGCGATTCCCGAGACTGCGCTCGACGTGGGGGCCACTCTGCAATACGCGCCCGAACACCCATTTTAGGTACGGAGACGCGTGGTTGCATGGCCGGGTCTGTTGGGCCAGGCACCAGGTGGCCATTGGGGGTGTGACGAAACGGAGTGTGCTGGGGTAACCCTCCTCCTCCTCCCCCATCCAGGAGATCCGAGGAGGTGCAGGTGACCCCTCTGTCTCTGTAGTTATTCATGGCACCCCAGGAGAACTCAGGGCAGGATAGAGGCCAGATGGGCAGGGGGCTGGCATCGCCCCACACACACACTGCTGACGGTGCTGCAGCCTCCAGCTTCAAAAAACATTGCAGGAAAGACTTCGCTGATCCATGATGGACCCGTTTGAGTCAGGACTGGTCCTCTTCCTCTTCTTCTTGGACTATTTTCAGTCTAATGCAGATCTGAGAAGAGAAAACCAAAGGAATAAATATATATATATAATTTCCAACAAATTAGTTTCAGACACAAAAACCCTAAAACCAAAACAAATTAGATTTAAAATAAATGTTTTAAATCATACAGCTCGAGTGACCCAAATTCTGTTCACAGGCAAAAAGAGCAGTGAATTCTGGAAAGAGCGAATCACTCAACTGTAAAACAATGTAAGACTGATAACACAGAGGGAGGAGGAAAGAGAGGGAGAGAGAGAGAGAGAGAATAAGGTGCAGTGGATATGACAGAGGATTTCTCCCATTGAGGCTAATCTTCAGGAGGCTGACAGGGGATGTTATTATCACACACACTGTGCACTCGAGTGCATGTGCGTGCACACACAAACACTCACATACCCACAGGACATAAAGGCTCTGGCCGCTATGCTGCAGATTAAAACCACTGAAACACTCAGCTCATATTATCGGACTAGAAAGTAATAGATCCCAACAGAGGAAAAGCTCAGTGCACAGACAATTTAAACACTTCAGCACTGAGGCGGAGCCGCTACTCACGTCTCACATAGCCTATATACGTGTTAGAGTATCTCTGCTTTGTAGTTTATAATGTGTATGTTACACTGGTGTGTGTCTAATGAAAACATGTATGTTTGGGTGACTGAAGATAAAAAGGTTGACTGGTTTCTCGGCTGTCCAGACATGACAGACTTATTTTGTTGCCATCCGAGTGCAGATCGCTACATAGCTGAAGCGACTCCATTTCTACTCTATGTACAACTTTGTGTAGTTAATAAACCTTTATGACAAAGATTTGAAGCAGGACGTCAGGAGAGACAGAAAACGGCGAGTGCGCAAAGTGACCCAACAGCTGGAAGGGTGAGGTGGGGTAAATCCAGAAATAGAGCGATTGGACAGACTCGAAAGCAAGGAGGAGAGTGGTACATTGCTCAGTGAACCACAGTGGCGTGCTTTATGATGTGACAGTCACACAGCGTCAAGTCTTAGTAAATCCTTGTAAAGACTCAGAGACTTCTTCTGTCTCTCATGAGGTTTAATGTAATGATTTTTTTAATTCATTAACTTACATGATCATTGCACATGTACAGGAACATTACCAGAGCGCCTTTTGACCTTAGAACTCTGTATTGGAGGTTATTTGTCATTTTAGCGATCTGAAAAGCTTAAACTTGAAATAGTGTTAAGCTCAGTGTCAAGGTTTCAGCAGGTTCTGGTTTTTGAGTCATGGTGAAAGTTTGTAGGTTGGGAATGCAGTGTGACTTGTTTAAAAACATTATATACCAGTCTGTACAGGGGTGGAAGGTTACATATTCTGCAAGAGTGCTTCAGCTAAATGTTTCAAATTCAAATGTGCTGCTAGCGCTTCTTTTCCTTTCTCCTGAATTTACTCCTCCTTTTATCTCATTCTGCATTAAAGTTCTCCGTCCTCGGATTAAAGCTCCTTTATCTCCACCAGTCTATTCTAAAACCAAAAGTAATTCAAATGCGGGCAAGGGGCAAATGAACATCTGCATATCTACCTTTTAAAACATGCTCTCGTTAAATTTCAGACTTGCCAATTTCACTCATTTCCCTCTTTACATTTCCTGCATCTTGCTACTCCATCGTACACTGAATCCATTTAGCTTACATGTTGCTCAAAACCTCCATCGTGTGCCACACTTACACCGGTTTGGTTCCCCTGCAGTACGATCTGTGATCTAAACAGATATTTTATCACACACAGCTTACTGAAGCAGTTTATTAACCAGTATGTATATCAATAGCACTTGACCTTTCATATTTCACCATTGTAAAACTGAATTTCCACATTGAATAACTTATGACTGTTAACATTACACAAAAGCAATAAAGAAATGTATCATATGACACAACCACTAGCAGAAACACACACACACGCAAAAGTAACTGTATTATTGTTTCAACTGTGTCACATCTAACCTCGTTAAAATTTCAGCGCTTTCTCTATACTGCTGTTTCACATGCAAGCACCGGGGTTTAAAAAACTGGAGGAAGCTACACTCGTCTAAATGAAAAAGGGTTTTAACGTCTAATTATTTCCAGTAAGTTTAACAGGCAGCAGAAAGCAAACATTAGGAAGTGTTTTGTGGTGAGAACTAAATCTACTCGTCGTTCTCCAGCTGCCTGAGTTTTGTCAACTCCTGGGCCGACTATCTGGTTATAAAGTCCAATTTGCATAACGTTGAGCTTTTCATTGTGTCGAGGCAGCTCAGAGTGGTTTGTGTGTCTTTTATGGTACACCACGCCTTCTGACGAGCCCTCAATGAATTCATGTCTGGCCCCTATACAGCATTACTCATTCAATCATAGATTTCACACAAATACCATCAACAAAACTCATTCACAGCAAACAAAATCTCCCTATAGTCATACAGACGCGCAAATGTATCATGTCTTTGTTTTGGGGAACCACAGGCACCTCCGGGCCAAAGGCTCCCGCTCTGATCATGCTTTCTGACAGAGTCTTTCCTCATCCGGAGTCCTGTCCTGTGATCCACTATCAGGCCCAATCCCAGATTATCCTGCCCCAGCTGCAGGGGCTGCAGAATGGCTTCATTATGTGTCTGAGGTGCCTGATGAGAGAGGCGATGGAGTGAGTGCGGTCTGATCTTTACCAATAACGTCTGTCAAGATAGAGTTTTTCCTGTGAGACAGTTTGTGTGCGGATTTGTGGTGTTTCCACCAACATGAGTGCAACGAAACTCTGAGAATAAAAGTCGCAATACAATATACACAATACAAGTATAAACACAAATTTGAAAAAATCCTGTTGGTGGCGCTAGATGAAAGTCAAGAGATCACCAAAATATTAAAATATTACAATTCATCCTGAGGAGAAAATGAACATCTGTACCAAATTTCATAGTAATCCATCCATGCTAAGATGACTAAAAACAAAAGAATAGCCCTTGCTCTTTTATCCTGACGGGTTAATCAGCTCAGTAGTGAGCCTGTGTCTGGCCTGGTGTGATACACAGATCACATCTCAGAGGTTGACCAATATCCTTTCTCTGACTGTACCTTCTACAATCTGCCTCAACCATGAAGCTGACAATGACTGTGTTCTGCATCACCCATCACTGAGTAGCAAATTAACATAACGATATGTTTCTCTCAGGTTGTTGAAAACAGCAGAATAACAATTTAAACACTTAAATGATGTTTAAAGAGGGTAAACACACAGACAGCAGAGATTTACTATGAAATCTGTCAAGATGTGCTAAATGAATCATGTATCTTTATCCAAATTATAAGATCCATTTGAGTATGGAAGTAACCATGAGATTAGTATGCATTATAAAATCATCTAAACTCAAGGCCCACACACTAGTGTTTTCAGAGCTTTCAACCTTTCATGGTTTTCATCAGTCAGCAGCACTGACAAACAACAACCGAAATGTGTTGTGTGGAGAAAAAACATCCCCACAAACTTTAACCCAGGAAACAGTATCTGATTATCAATTTCAAACAGTACATTTGTAGTAACAATCCAAAACATCAGTTTAGTTTAAGGCCACAGACAAAGTTACACTTTGCGGAGGAGGGGAAAGGTCGATATAATGTACATCAGCAAACCACATATTCAGGAGTTAAATGTGAGAGGTTTTTATGACATGCAGGTGACAGCTAGGTTGGGGCTATGTGGGAGGGTTTATTCAAAATAAATCACTACTTTTAAAGCCAAACACCAGCGAAATATAATATGATTATGAACCGAGGGCAAAAAGGAAATCTCTAGAAATCCAGAAATCTGTGAGGAGAGAGAATTAAATCTGTATACACATTCAGCTTTGGCCCAGACATCAGAAGACACACGTCACACGTCACACGTCACACACACACACACACACACACACACACACACACACACACACACACACACACACACACACACACACACACACACACACACACACACACACACACACACAATGCCTTTTAATTACTCACATACAGTAATTAATTAGCTCTAAGATGTACCTCCCTTGTTCTGTCTCTCCCATTCATGCTCCCTCCCTCCACGCCCGCTCTGAGCTGCTCTGCATGATGCAGGCTTGGCCTGAGCACCGCAAACACACACCGAGGCTGGTAATTACACCGGTTAGATGGTAGTAATGACAGAGTTAGCAGAGGAGTGCAGCTTCCAGAGGAATGAGTGCACTCAATGTGGAGGAGGTGCTGCCTCTTCTGCTTGCTGCTATGTCAGACCGATACGGGCCCTGAGATCAGCGTGGAGAGAGAGTCGAGAGCATAAAGGGATCAGAGATGACGAGGGACAAACCTGTAGTATGTTTCTGTCTCAGTTACTGCCAAAACAGAAAGCAGTCTAATTATATCTGAAACTAAAGCAGGGAACGTTTAGAGACCAAATACCAAGGTCTACTGAGGAAAATCAATCAAATCAGTAACATAAAACAAAGATTAACTGATGTAACAGATTTCTAAACAAAAAAAAGAAAGAAAACAAACTAACTCTCCAGATAATTACAGTTATTGAACATGTTTAAATCCAGCAAACGATGCCACAGTGCGAGCTAGATTACGGCCTGGTTGGAAGAACAGATGGTGGTACATATGACTGGCAGACGGCAGATAGGAGCAGAGGAAAGAGGGACGCTGTAACACAACACAATACAGTGCTGGCAGGCAGCCTGGGGACAGTACGTCAAGCATCCGTGACACCATGGCGTCTGATGGAGGAGACGGAACAGGAGGCGCTATCAGCTCTCCACCCTTAACTCTGCCTCACTGACCTCATGTCATGTAGAAGTGAACGGCTACTCAAGTTAGAGACAACTGAAGTGAGGGATTAAAAAAAAAGAGTGATTATTAAAGTGAAAACATGTAAACATAAAAATAATCTTAAACCATGTGAGATAGTTTAATAAGATGTGTAACAAATAGTAAGTATAAAGCAGAGCTGTGGACTGGAGATTTGGATTTCAGCTATAAAAATTAAATATTGAGACTTGTCTTGACTTGAAACTTAAAATATATTAAAGCTTTAAGCAAATCATAAACACTGGATTTTTTAATCATTAGAAAAATACTTCGTGACTATCATTACTAACAGCTGTGTTATTCAAATAAAAGGGTTCATATTATTTTAAATTTATTACAATAATACCTAAATGCCAATATGTACATTCAAAGATTTATTAGTTACTGTAATTGTTATAGATTCTGTCGCTGATCACTTACACTGGACGAACATTAGGAACAGCCAGTATGGTTAAAATGACTGATTTTTGACACGTAAAAAAAGTATTTATGAACATGCAGTTTTTTGAGTATTGTTTGAAGATAGAATTGGAAAAATGTGAACCTTCAGTGGTAACCAGTCAGATACTTTAGAGACTTAAAACTAATCTGCTTTTGAAGACTTTAACTTGACTAAAACAGCTTTGGTATAAAGAGCTTTATATGAAGTGTCTAAAAGTTAAAGGAGATCAGTGATGTTCTATGAGTTCAGTAGTGTCATTAAAAGGAAGCGGTAGATGTGAAGTGTCCTGGGGCTGGATGTAGTAAGTTCATTTCCATTGTGCTCAGTTGGAAAGGCTCATGATCAGACGTTACAGGATAACTGCCGTCTGTCTGCGTTTTCCTGATGTGCCCTGGCGTACAGTAAGTGCAAAATGGAGCTTTGGCGCTCTGCTGTGAGCAAGGCATCATTCTTGACCCCAGCTGTAACAGAACTGAGTTTTCTTTCCCTGCAGCAGGAAATATTCCTCCACAACTAGAAATGCAAATAGTGAGGAATCATCATTTGGACTCTGTTGCTCAGCCCTACAAAAATAAGAGCACCATCGGTCACGCTTCATGATAAATGCCGAAATTTGAGCCATTCGTCATGTGCAACACAAACTGCAGGAAGATGCCTCAGGGAAAAATCAAATCTCAGTAACAAACTACCCCAAGTGCCTGACCGCCTACTGCAACAACAAAACTCCACAGGAAGCAGCCAAAAAAACACGGACATATCAGAACACTGGGCTGGAAGGAAACACACAGTCAAAGCCTCAGACTCTGGTCTATATTGGGCTCATAAGTCTTATCTGGAGGCGACATCTCTCCCTCTCAGGCTGGAGCTTCGCGAAGCCACAGCTCTCTCTCTCTCTCCCTCTCTCTCCGTTGCCCCGCTTTCCTTCCCACTCACTTTCTTCCCCAGTCTTTTCCTCGAGTCTCTCCTGACCCTGCTGTCATTGTCTCCATTGATTTCCGTCTACATTGTTTTCCCACATCCCGCTGATGTCGCTGGTGTCACTTCCATCTGCCTGTCTGTCTGTCAAGCTGCCGTCCCATGACACTGAGGCGGCTCGAGGAGGAGGATGACCAGGGGTTGGGGTGAAAAGAGCAAGACGCATTTAGGAAGGATTTTTTTTTTTTTTTAAAAGGCACTCTCCCAAAACACACGTTCAGACATCCATGTAAGAAGCCCGATGATTTGCATCTAGTTGGAGAATCAAGAATCGCAGCCCACATCACCATTCATCATCATCATCATAATCATCATCTCTGACTGGTTTATCTGTGGTGATGGTGGTGAGAGAGGGAGTAGGAAGTGAGGAGGTGGAAGTCGATAGGAGAAACAGAGGGGAGGTCAAGATGAACACGCAGGGGGACAAATATGTAAAAGATACTACGACATTTTCCTGATTGAAAATTCATCCCTACAGAGATTTTTTCTTTTTTTTTCTTTCAACCCCTCACAGGGAGGTCAGAGGGATTCAGTGTATTGCTCAGAGACATTTCAACGCCGTAGAGACTCGAGGGGTCATGAACCCAAGACGTCTGGTTGAAGGATGGCCTTTCTAACTGAAATCAATTAACCATTTAAACAAGCAGCTCTACTCTTTAATATGAACACATCCTCTTCCAGGCTCTGTGTTTCTATGGGTAGTTTCATAGTCAGATTGAATATATTCTCAGTGAAGCTTTATCAGCTGTTTCAACCGATAAATTACAGTAAACAGAAGTAGAGAAATACAATAATGTCCCTATCCTATAGTTTGTGCATCACAGCGAGGTGATATATTTTGTTTTTCAACCGTACAATGTCTGGCTCAGTAGATTTCTAGGTTGCAACTGTTTAAAAAAAAAAAAAAAAAAAAAAAAAAAACTTAAGGGAACATTATCTTAAGGTTGTATTTTAAAAAAAACAACGATGGACATTAATGTATTTGGATATTTTAAAACTCTCTATATAGGGCTCAAAAAACCCTGTACTGTCAGACAATCTATATATGGCACATTTTTCCCCTTTTTTAGGCCCGAGCGGCGACTGCAAGTCGCCTGGCGAAAGCCCTATTGAAATTGTAATGTTTATTAGGGCCCGAGCGGCGACTGCAAGTCGCCTGGCGAAAGCCCTATTGAAATTGTAATGTTTATTATTATTATTATTATTATTATTCTTCCGACATTTCGTGCCCCAATTTCGCCCCTTTCACAAAAGTGAAAATGCTTATACTTTTGCACGGACGTCCGGCCTCATCCGAAATTCGATATTTTTGGGTGGTCGCACATGGTCGACACAGAATGGCGGAATAGCGCCCCCTACAAAGTCCAAAAATGCCCATAGGGAATTTTGCTAACTTTGTCCTATGCTCACAAAATTCGGTACACATATGTATTATACCCACATATACAAAAAAGCCTCTTGACCTCATGACCTCAACCCAACAGGAAGTCGGCCATTTTGGTTTTGATTTTTCCCACCTAAAATTAACTCCTCCCACAGCGTTCGCCCGATCAAGTTCAAATTAGGTACGCAACATCTCCAGACCTAGCTGAGCTTAAGTTGTGCTCTGTGCATCCGTAGGTCAAAGGGCGTGTCTGCCAGGGCTCAACTAACTTTGGCGTGCTCGCCATGTACATACGAGTGGCTCTCACGCCCACATACTTCATACAATCAGCTTCAAACTTGCTGGACATGATGATGGCTCCGCCCTGAACGTCCCGATATATTAACTTCCCACGTGACTCATAGCGCCCCCCGGTGGTAACAGGAAGTTAACTAAGATTCATTAAAATTACATAGTTTGCCCCATCAACTTCATTCAGAACCAGTTGGTGAAGCTACATTATGAACACTGTGAAGCTACGAGTAATGGCGTCCGTGTGGCGACGCGGCGACCATCAATTCCTCGCCATGAAAATACGTTTGGCTTTTTGATGGCTTTATTGAACTCGTATCATCATGAAAATTGGTACACAGGTCCAGGGTGCCGACTTCAACGTCTCCATTCGCTCATAGGCGATCTCACTCGTGTCGCCCCCTAGTGGAAACAGGAAGTGCCATATTTTACATCATCATTGTGCGATTTCCACAAAACTTCACATGTGTAATCACTGTCCCACCCTGAACGCAACCGCTTGTGTTTTGTTACACTCTACTGCCCCCTGGTGGATGAACCATCAACCTCTCATAACTCCTTCATGCTTTGTCCAATTCACTCCAAACTTCACATGACTGATGAGTGGCCGCCCTGAACACACCAGACCACACCAGACCATATGTGTAACTACATGTGACTGCCCCCTACTGGATGAACGAAACATTGCATTTTTGGCCTCCTTCCAGGTTTTTTCTCACTTTCTGCTTCACGCCACAGCCCATGGGTGGCATGGGTGAGCGAGGGCCCGCCATCGCCGCTTGCGGCTTTAATTTCTTCTTGAAAACCCGTTAAGATAAATATAGTTTCATGAATATGAATAGATAGATATGAACCAGACAGGACTGTCAGATTTTGGCTAACCCAGCAAATACCTGAGAAGTAGTCATATCTAATATATATATAATATATATATATATATATATATATATATATATATGCTGCTCATATAATATATTACAATATAAAGCTGCTTATTGCTTTGCATCATTACCCACTCTAAGCTAATACACCCAAAGACAATGGGATAGCTGCCATGATATACAGTATGGAGTAGTATGAACTTTATATTCCATGATATTGCCGATCTTTAATGGCAGGAACCTCCATATCTGCTTTCAACAGTGTCAACAATCAACAATTATTATCCCCAAATGGTTCTGCTTCATAATGTCATGTAAGAGAATCACAGATATTACAACATAACATATGACTGAAACTCCTAGAATGACTACATAGTAATAATAAAGCTTTGAGAGTAAACAATGAAACAATAACTTTGTTTACACTAAATTGAATTCAGATAGCATCAGCACAGAGAGTGTTTATGTTTCGGGAAGGTGTTGTCTGAGCAGGTCAAAGTGCTTCCTGAGGCAAACAAAAAAAGGACTGTAAATCAAAAGGTTAATGATAACAACACATTCTTGACCTCCAGAATAAAACTGAACAGACTCGTGATGTAACTTAGATAACAAAGAATTAGAGAGCATTATGGGACTTCCTGTTAAGCTAGGCGTTGTGTTTTCTGACAGTAGCTGCTGGTGTAGCTCTCCTTTATTGAGGCAGAGTACACGTCAGGTGACCTGCTTTTCATTATCAGTACAATATTCAAATGAGGACTTTCTATTAAATAAAGGGGCAGACAGCTTACCCGAATAATGCTGAAAGATATCTGGGTCATCGAGCCCATTAGCCTTTATCAAGTTTTTGAGTCTCACGTTTCTCATAAAAACACTCAAATATTCTGCAAGTGAAGGGAGTTAAATGTGAGAGTTACAATGAAGCAGGACAAAGGCGATAAATCTACTATCAAGACAAGTTTGGGACCAGATTGAGAGAGCTAGATACAACACACAACATGTTTATATCACCTAAACACACACACACACACAAATGAAAACCAAACATAGTGAGGCTACACAGTGGCACTGGCAGATCAGTAAGTTCATAAAAAGTTGGACCAAACAGCCCAAAACAAATGTTTGCTTTAAATTGAGCTAAATGTTACAGTCTGTCAAAGTAAAATCTTTAAAATCATCCAGATTAAAAGTGTCTGCTTACAAAGTAAATCAAACTTTTTCCACACTTATTTTACCTTGTTCTGGTTTCAGCTGCACAGGTGAAGCAGGCGTGGTGACGCGGTGCAGAGGAGAAAGCTCGGTTTTTCACTCTGAACAAGAAATGGAGAGAAAGAAACATCACGTTAACCTAAAGTTTAAGGGTTTTTTTAGGTTACAAAAAGCTCAATGTTGCATTGCTTCAACAGCTTTAAAGTAGTTTTAACCTTTTGTACTTCACATGAGCTGTTTGTCTGACAGTTGAGGGTGTGAGCAGTGTGTGTGTGTGTGTGTGTTTCCGCAGAGCAGCTGTAATCAGTTTCACGCTCGTCAGGTCATCCACACAGACACACCTATTGTTTGTGAGGAGTCTGAACAGAAATGCCCGAGGCTCTCTGTACTCCAAACACGTTTGCATACACACTGACTGGCTTGCACACAAACACCACATAATGGAGGCTTTGCTGTGTGTTTTTGCCTCTCCTAAAAACGGCTGTTTTAATATCAGCTCAAATATTGAACCATGAATAACGTGCATGATAAATGAAAACAGCAAATGGATTCATAAATAGTATAACAGCATCTATGCTTAATTTCCTTCCTCGTCCTCACAACCGAACTCCATCTTCAGGCTCTTCCGAGAGAGAGAGAGAGAGAGAGAGAGAGAGAGCAGATGGAAATGCAGAGAGAGAGTGGAAACAAAGTGAACGAGGCTGTGCAGTTTGATTAGAGGTTGAGGGGGCTAAGAACAGTACAAGTAGGGCATAAAGAGAGGGGTGAAGTAGGGCCAAGAGATGGGGGTGGGTGGGAATCAGCAGACATTATATCCTGAGGGGGAGGCCCATTACTGTCTGACAAATACAGTTCTAATCAATACTGATCAATCAGGGCCCACTTACCCTACCATGGCAAGCAGAATAACACTGTCTTTAGCAGAGATGGGGGAGCAGGGGTAGATAGGGGTCAATGATTGTGTGAGTGTCTATTTTCCTGCAGCGGAGCGTCTGTCCTTAACAAAGCCGGCAGCATCAGCATGGATTTAAAGCTCAAGCTTCACTTCACTGCTCCGAAAATGAAATTAAACTGTAAGTGAAAACTTCCCAACCATGACTCCACAGACCCTTGTATACAGCCTTACACTTCACAGCCTGTGTGAAAGCTACTGTCTGCGGCCGCTATCACGCACACTCAAGTGCACACATCACATTAGTGGAGCCGAACCCACGCATTTGTTTCATGTAAAAAATAAAGAAAATGTCACGAGATAAAGTTTTCAGCAAGAAACTACAATTATTATTATTATAAATTATGTTGAGCTGAATGTAAACTTGCAGCATTTAAAAGAGTGGAAAGATTTTATCAAGTGAGGACTAGGTTTCCCTCCAGCATTTGACTTCAATATAGACTACATGACTTTGCTGTTTGAGATCTGAGACAGAAACTGTGAAGTAGAGCTCATTCCAGTTGCTTAAGTTAGTTTAAGAGGTGCCGAGACACATCTTAACCTCGTCTGGAACTGCCTTTCATAAATGTTTGATTTCATCATAGCCAAAAACACTTGTAGCTGGTGAACCGTAACCAGAGTGCAGCAGGAAACTGGAGGCAGCATTCATACCTGTAACAGATCTCTCCACCTGAAATAATCTTATAATGACTTCAGCTGGGATGAGTTTAGTGTAGATTTAACACCCACAAAGCAACAAGACAACATCTGGGATTGAAAAGAGTCTTTTAGTGTGAGCAGTACAGTAATCCTGAGCGGCTTTATGTGTCATAACCACATTATGGCACTAACTTGAACATTTAATGGCAGACAAAGTGGTCAGACGATGACAGCGAGGGACAAACATTTCTGGTAAACCACACACAATGAAAGTAAAACCTCACATGTTGTCACAGTGTTGGATCACCTCCTCTGGGTCACAGGCTGCTATCTGAGGAATGGCTGCTATTCCTGAATTACCTGTGTCTCAAAACTCAACTTACAGCAACACTTTCAACTATTTAAGTCAACAAAACGAAAACAAGTCTGTGGAAAGGTGAACAGCCAACTTCTGATGCATCACCTGATATCACAGTAAATGTCCACAGGCACACTGTGGAACAAGTTGAACAGAGCATTCATGAGCACCACGATGAAAAGACAAATGACCTCTGAGGCCTCCACAAAAACACTGACTCTTAACACCAAGTAAGCCTCTTACAGGAAAGCAGTGAAGTGCAGAGAGCAGAGCCGAATCCAGACTCAGACTCAGACCTCCGCACGTGCCCGGTGGAAAAGTCGAATTGTGTGATTGCGACTCTGGTTAAGTCTTAAGAGTATGCAGTATATTTAGTCGTGGAGTCATTC